>NC_045803.1:5857221-6096097 GCF_009873245.2 Balaenoptera musculus
ATACAAAAGTTAAATACTGAAAATTCAATCCATGATGAGAGTAACTGCCACTATGTAAAATTTATAAGATCAATGACAAGGCAACTAGAAATATGGCTGAAGGTATCCTTCAGTTGCTTGTGAGGTGTAGTATCCCTTAAGTTAAGACTTGTAACAGAATGCTCTCATTCATCATTTCCCCAAGGCTTCTTTCCTTCATTAAGTTGTCTGATATTTTGTTAAAGTCCACCATATAGAATGTGTTTCTGCACGGATTTCCTGGCAAATGATGAAGCAATATTTATTACTGCAAACCCTGCCATATTCATTGCCACAGGAAAGTATTTTTCTAGTGATAACTGACATCTGTTGAGGAATTACTTCTGGGCAAAGGCTTTCCCACAATTATACTTCTACCAATTAGAAATATTCATTCATTCATGATCTATGATGATCACATATGATAGGGTTTATTTCCACTGAAGGCTTTCCTAGTCTTTCACACTCATAGGCTTTATCTCAGTATATACTTTTTAGACATAGAATGTCCTAAAATATTTTCACCAAGGCTGATTGTATCCGAGTAGTTTTGTAAATTTTTTCATCAATATAAAATATGAGGTAATTGATCACTAAAGATAATACCACATTCTTTGCATTGTGATTCTTCTCTGCATACTATTATCTTGAGGGTCTACAACCGGCAACAGGCTTCCCCAAAGTGACTACCTGTGAATTCTCTTATGTTTATCAAGGATTGACAAGTGGGCAAAAGCTTTCCCACACTCACTGCATCCATAGGGCCTCTCTCCTGTATGTTTTCTTTGGTGAACACTGAGCCCTGACTTTGTGGTGAAGGTTTTCCCACATTCACTGCATTCATATGGCTTCTCTCCTGTGTGAATTCTCTGATGGGTAATGAGATCACTTTTGCACAAAGAGAATTTTCCACATTCAGTACATGCAAAGAAGTCTTTCGTGAGTGAAATCTCTCATGTTGTATGAGGCGTGTCTTCTTCTTAAAGGCTTTACCACACTCGTTGCATTTGTACGGTTTCTCTCCAGTGTGAGTTTGCTGATGTGTACCAAGGGTACTCTTCACGGTGAAGCCCTTGCCACATTCACTGCATATATATGGTTTCTCTCCAGTATGAGTTCGCAGATGTGCGATGAGCTTCCTTTTCGCGGATAAACCTTTGCCACATTCGTTGCATACATAGGGTTTCTCTCCTGTGTGAGTTCGCTGATGTACAATGAGATTGCCCTTCTGAATGAAGCCTTTTCCACAATCACTGCATATATAAGGTTTCTCTCTTGTGTGTGTTCGCTGATGTCCAATCAGCCGGGCCTTGGCTGGAAAGCCTTTTCCGCATTCACTGCACACGTAGGGTTTCTCTCCGGTATGAGTTCGCTCATGTACAATCAGTTGGCTCTTCACAGTGAAGCCTTTCCCACAGTCACTGCATATAAATGGTTTCTCTGCAATATGAGTTCGCTGATGTACAACAAGATCACCCTTCATGGTGAAGCCTTTTCCGCATACACTACATACATAGGGTTTCTCTCCTGTATGAGTTCGCTGATGTCTGATGAGAGGGTTCTTCAAGGTGAAGCCTTTTCCACAATCATTGCATGTATAGGGTTTCTCTCCAGTATGAGTTCGCTGATGTGGAATAAGACTCTTCTTCAAGGTGAAACTTTTCCCACATTCACTGCATACAAAGGGTTTCTCACCAGTATGAGTTCGACGGTGTGCAATAAGACGCCTCTTCTCGATGAAGCCTTTTCCACATTCACTGCATATGTAAGGTTTCTCTCCTGTATGAGTCTTCTGGTGTGTAGTGAGACTGAACTTTGTAGAGAAGGCTTTTCCACACAGACTGCATCCATGGGGCTTCTCTCCCGTATGAGTTCGCTGATGATAAATGAGCAGACACTTTGTGGTGAATGCTTTCCCACATTCACTACATGTGTAAGGTTTCTCTCCCATATGACTTTTCTGATGTTTATTGAACTGCGATTTCTTAAAGAAGGTTTTATCGCATTCAGTGCACTCATAATGTTTCAGCCCCGTATGAGTTCTCTGATGTTCAGTGAGCCTGGATTTTCTGGAGAAGGCTTTCCCACACAGATTGCATCCATGAGGTTTTTCTCTAGTATGAACTTTCTGATGATCAAAGAGCTGAGACATCTTGAAGAAGGCTTTCCCACACTCACTGCATACATGGGCTTTCTCTATGTTGTGAGTTCTCTGTTGCTTAGTGGACAGGGAGTTATTGTTGATGGGTTTTGCACTTACAGGAAATTTAATTTCAGTAAAAGATTGCTCGTGGTTAGCATGGAGAAGGGATTTCCCATCTCCATTAAACTCAGCAGAGTTCTTTAAGTTACAGCTTCTCTTCTGGTTTTCAAAACTTAAATTTGAATTTAAAGGTTTTTCAGTTAAGTCAAACATATCACAATTTTGCTTTAACAGGAAATGACTTTCGCTCTGATTAACAATATTTGCAAATGTATTATGTTCGCAGCATTGTTCCACAGTATTTTGAATGCTGTGATTTGGCAAGTGATGCTGCAGAAGGTCATCAACTTTCCTGATTTCTAGGAAAGAAGAGAACAAGGAATCATTCTGCAATCTCTCATAATCTTAATTTAGAAGAAAACTGTTTCAAAAAATGCCTTCATGTGAAGTAACTATTTAGTGACAATTCTATGTGTGGTATAAAAAGAAATATATTTGGTCTTCCTCCACAGAGCTCCTAAAGCCTTGTAATTTCCTAAGTGATTAGGATGCTAATGAGGTGACTTAGCATAGGGTTCCTATATAACCTCAGGATGGGACTGACCACCAGAAAGACTAAGTGATTAGAAGGTTGGAACTTTGAGCTCCACCCACCGGCCTCTGGGAAAGGAGAGAGGGCCTAGATATTAAAGCTCTATAAGAACTCTTAACAAAATTTGCTCAACCTCTGGATGGGTGAACACATCCATGTGTCAGGAGGGTGGTGCACCCCAGTTCTGGGGACAGAAGCTCTCCCATTCAGGAATCCTTCAGACCTTGCCTTCTTGTACCTCTTCATTTCGGACCTTGTACCTCTTCACTTGATTGTAAACATAAGTAAATGTTTCTCAGTTCTCAGAGCCACCCTTGGAAATTAACTGAACCCAAGAAGTGGGTCATGGGAACCTCCAACCTACAGCCAGTTGGTCAGAAGCACAGGTAATAATCTGGACTTGTAATTGACATCTGACATGGGGACAACCATGTGGGACTGAACCCTTAACTTGTAGAATCTGACACTATTTCCATGTAGATAGTATCAGAAATGAGTCAAAATTTAGGACACCCAGGTTTAATTCTATGTACAGACCACTGAAGCAAAGGAATAAAGAAGGCAATTGCAGTCTGTGAATCATGGTTAAAGGAGCAATGAATATGTAAGAGGTGGAGGAAATCAGGATATGTTCAAAGAAAAGACAAGGTTCACTGATGGACTTAATGGGAGAAGCACGGAAGAGGTTCAGACTCAAGGATTATTCCAAGAATTATGTGGTTTCAGCCACTGGGTAGGTGGAATGCCTCTTAATAATGTGAGGAATATTACTGAAGTCCAGAAGGAGAGGAAAATCTAGCACGCATTGTGAAACAAAGTTTAAGATGACTATTACAGGGACTTCCCTGGTGGTGCAGTGGTTAAGAATCCGCCTGCCAATGCAGGGAACATGGGTTCAAGCCCTGGTCTGGGAAGATCCCAATGCCACGGAGGAACTAAGCCCGTGTGCCACAACTACTGAAGCACGCGCCTAGAGCCTGTGCTCCGCAACAAGAGAGGCCCGTGCACCGCAGCGAAGAGTGGACCCCGCTTGCTGCAACTACAGAAAGCCCACACGCAGCAATGAAGACCCAACGCAGCCAAAAATAAATTAATTAATTTAAAAAAAAAGATGACTATTACATACCCGAGTACTATACAAACATGAACAGGTTGAATATATAAATCTTTAAAAAGGTCTTATCTGAAAATAGCAATGTGGATATCATCAACATAGATTATTTAAAGATAGAAAACTGGATGAGGCTGTGTTTAGAAACATGTAGAATAAAGGTGAAGGCACAGGGCCAAGGCTTTAGCCATTCCACATGTAGAGTTTGGAATTCAATTAAGCCCACCTAAGAGAACCAAACATTGAATATTGTGATCACGGGTCCCCTGAAGATCCAGGTATATAGAACAAAATACAATGATGAGTAAGATGTGGATCCTTAGCATCTGATTTCAAGGTAAGTGTGACAGACTATTGAAAGACTGGTTATCATAGTCTAACATCCTGCCATCCTTTTTCATTCTGTAGACCACCATTCACCTAACTCTACCAAAGCACTAATTGAATTTTTTAGAATTTCTCTTATTGAAGTGTAGTTGATTTAAAATATTGTGTTAGTTTCTGGTGTACAGCAAAGTCATTCATTTATACATACATAAATATACATATATATTTATATTCTTATCCATTATGGTTTACTACAGTATACTGAATATAATTCCCTGTGCTATACAATAGTACTGTACTGTTTATTCAATTCTATATAAAATAGTTTGCATCTGCTAATCCCAACTAACCTCAAATTTAGAAGAAAGCTTCTGTAACCAAGATTCCAACTAATAGTCTAGCTGGAACATACCCTATGTTCCTATGTAAAAAGGGAACGTTGGTATGCAGTTACTCCATCCCTGCATCTTGCAAAGAAAGGAGTGGCCATGACTGATGACTGGAAGATAACCTCTGAGTCCCTGATATCCTGCCTGATAAGAGTGTCTTTTTAGGCATGAGGTCTGAAGCCATACCATACAGTTTATACTAACAATGTGATTTGTGGTAGATGCCCGTTTTTTGTATGCCTGAGGCTTTGGACAACACTAACATTCTGATTCTGGGGTCTAGAGGCACCAGGCTTGGGTGAGCTTCCCTGGTTGGCAACACTCCACACATGTTGTCAAACATTCAAACATCAATGCTGGGAAAATTCAGCACTGTTCACATGACTCCACTGGTAGAGGACAACCGGGAAGCTTGTGTGCAGCCTCTCCTGGAGTCTTTCCCATGCACATTTGATCTTTGATGACTTTAATCTGTATTATTTTATTGTCACACATTGTAACCAAGAGTATAAAAGTATATTCCCTTCCCCAATAATGTCTACCTTCTATAAAGTAGGCAAAGTGATCCACTTTAAAAATTGTATAATGCCACTCCTCTACTCAAAATCCCCTGTTTTCTCAACTTATTCAGAAAAGAATCAAGGTCTTGAATGCCCTTGATAGGCAGTTTGTGACCTATGTACCAAAACCCTCAAGCTACTACCCTGTTACCCTTAACTCCAGTCATTTCCCCTCTTGCTCAGTCCTTTCTACCCATGTAAGTTTCCCTGAAGTTCCTCAAACACATTCCAGATTCAGGTCTTTCAACTTCCCACTGTCTCACATTTGGAAAACTCCTCACCCAGGAAGATTACTCATATCCCTCATCTATGTGCTCAAAGGCACCTTATCAGATTGCCACTCCCATTCCTAAAAGGGAAGTTCCAAGCCCCAACACCCACTCTTCCATTAGCTGCTTTAATTTTCCTTACAGCAATTTTTACACTAAGACGTGTTAGTTACGCGTTTATTATTCATTATAGAGTATTTCAATTGAGAACGTACTCTGTGTGAAGGGACAAGATATATATTTTTTTCCTGTTTTGTATTGCTATTAGCTTCAAAACTATTATGCTATTAGGCTCTCAAAATGCAAGTTTTAAAGGAGGAAAGCTATCACATCAATTGCAGAAGGCAATCATATGTATGGAACATATTAAGCATACTTAGGGGACTTCCCTGGTGGTCCAGTGGTAAAGAATCCACCTTCCAATACAGGGGACGCGGGTTCGATCCATGGTCGGGGAACTAAGATCCCACATGCAACTAAGCCCGCGCGCCACAACTACTGAGCTCAAGCGCCACAACTAGAGAGCGCACGTGCCACAAACTACAGAGCCCACACGCTCTGGAGCCCACGTGCCACAACCAGAGAAGAGAAAACCCGCACGCCACAACTAGAGAAAAGTCATGTGCCGCAATGAAAGATCCGCACGCCTTAAGGAAAATCCCGCGTGCCACAGCTACGAACCAACGCAGCCAAAAAAATAAAAAGAAGAGGACAAAAACTCTTTACTCTTTATAATCAAGATGATATCGTATCACGGGATCATTGAAAGAGAAAGTGTAATCACATATGGCAGGAAACAGGGTTAACTGGGACTAAGTGTCATCAGAATATGACGGGAAATTAATCAATTGTATTTCTACATTCTAGCAATGAATAATCTAAAAATGCAATCAAGAAACAATTCCGTTTACTATAATATATAAAAGAATACCAACTTATTTAGGAATAAATTTAAGAACGGAAATACAAAACTTATATTCTGAAAGTTAGAAAAACATTTTGGAAGACATTAAAGGCCTAATTAGATTTAAAAAGATCCAATGATCATGGAACAGAATGCTTAATATGGTTAAGATGGAATGACTCCCCAAATTGACATACAGTTCAATATAATCCCTATCAAAATCCCAGGCAAATTTTTGTTTCTGCAGAATTTCACAAGCTGATTCTAGAATTCAGATGGAAATTCAAAGGCTCCACAATACTCAAAATAGGCTTGAAAAAGTTGGAGGATTTACATTTTCCAATTTCAAAGCTTACTGCAAAGCTATAATAATAAAGGCTACTAAAAGGATATATATATATAAAATAATCCAAAACTGATGGTGGTGATGGTTGCACAACTATGCAAATATAATAAAATACCACTGAATTATATAACTTAAATGGATAAATTGTTTGATATTATATGAATTAAATTTAAATAAAACTGTTAAAAAATATAAAATGAGAACAGAAGCTTTAGGAAAATAAATACAATGATAACATCTAAGAACTACAGGAGAACCTGAATTAGCAAAACTATGAAGGAAGTTATTTGAAGCAGACTGAAGTTATGACCTAGTTCTAACATGTAGCATGGTAGAAACATTTTTTCTAGCATCCAAGGTGGGGTTGGATGTTATGGTGGGAAATCATTATTTCCTAACTGGGCAGGAAGAAGGTACAGTAGTAAGAAGAGTGATGAATTCAAAGTTCGCTCTTTCCAGAGGCCTGGAAAGTGGAATTTCACAGCAAGACAAGTGGTAACACAGAGATCCTGTGATGGTGAATGAAGAAGAGGAAGATTTGAAAATCCTAGGAAGAAGAAAATTATGCAAACAAAAACAAGATGCATATGAAATAAACAGGGATCAGATCTCAAAAGAGAACAAAGCGATATATTTTCCTCTTAACTTCTACAAGGAAAAAGAGTTCTTACACCGGAAGAGAGGTACGTGGTAGGGCTGTCTATGTTTCCTCAGACACTATCACAGCTCTGACGCCTTCTCTCCTGATCAGAGTGTGACTTCCCTGTCTGCCCACCTTGCTGGGTCTCACCCACTCACCTGGACAGATTCGACCGTGGCTGTCATCTTCTACTGGCCACAGTTGTTCTCCTCGTTCCAACCTGGAGACAGCATCTGGTTTGCTGGCTTGATACCCTGTTCATGAAAAATGATAGAAGAATTAGACATATCAAACTGGGCTGGGATACGGCAGGAAGGGATAATGGTACATGGAGGGAATAAACAGGTTTCACATCTGTAACCTCAAAGCTTTTCTCTCAGGAGAGGGGCGATTATACCCTCTAGTCTGGGGCAAGAGAAGGATCTGAGACTCGACCATTCCAGAGGAATGCAGTTAGTCTGAAGAGTTAAGAGGCTGAGAATGGAATGGTCACTGACGGGCACCCTCTGAGGGACCCAGGGGAGCCATCCTCACCCACGGACACCAAGTTGCTATAGTTCTCCAGCATCACATCCCGGTACAGGTCCTTCTGATCGGGGTCCAGGAGCTATGTACCAAACTACGTACCTGCCACTCCTCCCACGTGAACTTCATAGCCACGTCGTCATGTCAGGGATTCCTGTCATAACATGGTCTTATTTAGCGAAGTGATGTTCTTTGGGTAATATGGAAAAATGTAAAGGAAATTATTCTGCTCACTTTTGCCATATGGGAAATTAGTGGGTTTTTTACCTTCACACGCTGTGATAGAGTAAGAATCCTAGTAAAATATTACGTTACTGTGCAGTCTTCCATTCATTCAACTAAAGTTGAAAATTCAAAGAAGTTTCGGTAATGTACCGTTAATTCCTCTAGCTGAGGTAAGAACATCTGCAATCTCTATATATGTGAGCATTTGTAAAGGAAAAACCCAGTTTCGTCTCCTTCCTGTGTAGTGAAAAACCCAGTTCTTCTCCACTGTGTGCTTCTTCCCTGCGAGTCTCCTTTATTACCCACAAAGAACACTTCGTTTCTGACCCTTCTGGTCACCAACTGTGTGGAGACTTTTTCCCCACAACAAGCAATTCTCTGCCCTACCAGCTGGGTGTCCTATAATTTAAATCAATTCTGACACTATCTACCCAAAGGTAGCGTCAGATCCCACAGGTTAAGGGCTCAGTCCTGTAAGACTTCACGGCCCCCACTTCAGACACCAATCACAAATCCAGGTTGTCACCTGTGCTTCTGACCAGCCAGCTATAGATCAGAGGTTCCAATAATCCCCTCCTCAGGTTCAATTCACTTGCTAGAGGGGCTCACAGAACTCTGGAGAACACTTATGTTTACCAGTTTATTAAAGGCTATGATAAAGGATACGGGTGAATATCCAGATGGAAGAGATGTGTAGGGCAGGATACGTGGGAAGGGAAGTTCTCTGAACATCATAGTTTGGGGATTTCATGGAGTCTTCATCATGTAAGCATAATGAATCATTAACTCCATTTTCAACCCTTCTCCCTTCTCAAGAGAACAGGGGGTGGGGATAAAAAGGACAAGCTTCTCATCATGACTTGGTCATTCTGGTGACCAGCCCTCATCCAGTAGCCCACTCAGAGTCACCTCGGTAGAACAACATTACTCCTGTCACCCAGGAAATGACAAGAGTTTCAGGAGCCCTGTGTCAGGAACAGAGGTCAAAGACCAATATTAGAACAAGAGATGTTCCTAGTGTTCCTATCACTTAGGGAATCACAAGGGTTTTATGAGCTCTGTGCCAGGAACAGGGGGCAGAGATCAATACATATTTTCTATTATCTCATAAGCATCTATTTACTAATACTGAACTATATGATTCTTGTAAGTATATGAATAATAGATTCCTAAATTCACCATTAGCAGTTGAGCCAATACCAAAACCAGTAATGAAGAGACTCCAGATGCCAGAATCACAAGACAATACATGCTAATTTCAGTAGTTAATATACTAAATGAAACAAAAGAAACTGTATAAAACATGTATAGAGCACAATAGGTTATTAGATGATCAAATCTGTAAAGAAATTATTCTTTAAAGAATATATATGGACGCATATGGACACAGACCGATGCATATGCATGTGTGTAGATTAGGCAGGATTAATATCATATTAGATAAAATGAAGAAACAGCTGTAGGAAACATGTTTTTACATTTATGAGGACAGTAAGGACTGCAGTTAAGGACTTCACTCACCACATCACCTCTATGGAGAACCAACAAAGTCCTATGTGAACTTGAGACCCATGTGAACTTGAGACCCATGTGCCATGAAACATTAACATCCTTTGAGGAACTGGTCTGCTTTTGTAATAGGGAAGAACAAATCTGACTCCATATCAGATCTGTTCCTCTTACTTTAAACTCACTTTAACCTTTGTGCTCTGTTGCCTGTACTTAGTCATGCTGGCTCTGTACATTTTGTAAAAGAATGCTGCCTATAGCTTGAAATATACAAGAACATCCGCGACCTGACCTGAACAGAGAATAACATTTGTCTTGTTCAAGGTTTACAAAAACATGGTGACCTGACCATGACCTGACCTACATGACAGCTGCAAGAACAAAGAATCCAACACCACCAAGAAGTGTGCAACAACTAACCACGTCCCTCCCTCACCCTGCCTTTAAAAGGGCTTTGCTGAAAGCCTTCAAGGAGTTCCAGACTTTTTAAGGCATGAGCCACCTGACTCCTTGCACGGTCCGGCAATAAACCCTTCTCTGCTCCCAACTCCGACGTTTCAGTATTTGACCTCACTGTGCTTCAGGCACACGGCCTTGCGTTCAGTAACAACCTTACCAACAATCTTCATCCATTTTTTCCTCTCCCAGCCTGTATTTACGTAATGTCAAATCTCATTTGCCCTCTACAAGCAGCATATCCAGAACCTCACCAACACTGAACCCTCCACACATGCTGCAGCCAACCATTCTCGCAGTCACCATGTTTTTTGCAATAGCCTCCTGAGGCTTTCCTGTTTGCCGCCCTGCCCACTACTGTCTGCTTTCTACACAGAAGCCAAAAGGATTCCTTGAAAAATGTAAATTATTTCATGTCATTCCAGTACTCAAGAACTCCTCGTGTTTTTTTTTAAATTAATCAATTAATTTATTTATTTTTGGGTGAGTTGGGTCTTCGTTGCTGCGTGCAGGCTTCCTCTACTTGCGGCGAGCAGGGGCTATTCTTCCTTGCGGTGCGTGGGCTTCTCATTGCAGTGGCTTCTCTTGTTGCGGAGCATGGGCTCTAGGCGCATGGGCTTCAGTAGTTGTGGCTCACGGGCTCTAGAGCGCAGGCTCAGTAGTTGTGGCGCACGGGTTTAGTTGCTCCATGGCATGTGGGATCTTCCTGGACCAGGGCTCGAACCTGTGTCCCCTGCATTGGCAGGCGGATTCTTAACCACTGTACCACCAAGGAAGTCCTCTCCTCGTGTTTTCTCATCTTATTAGGGAGTAAAATCACGCTTCCTTGAAATGGAATACGTGACCAATCTTACCCCCCCATCCCACCCCGCCCCCACTGCTACTGCCTCTTTGGCCTTATACCCATCACTTTCCAGAAAGCACACTGTGCTCTGTCCACATGGGCTCCTTAATGTTTCTCAAACTCATTCGTGGCTCAGCCTTTTAAACCCGCTAGCCTCTCTACTTGGAAAACTCCTAACCCGGCAGCCTACTAACTTCCTGCATTTCTTGGTTCAGAGGCACCTTATGTGAGAGGTGTTCCCTACCTAAAGAGGAGCCCCAGCACCTACTCTTCCATAATGCTGACTAAAGTTTTGTTTCTTTAAGTTTTACTGAAGTATAGTTCATATACAACGTTGTGCTAATTTCTTCTGTATAGCAAAGTGATTCAGATATACGTATATATTCTTAGTCATGTTCTTTCGCATTATGGTTTATCACAGATATTGAATATAGTTCTCTGTGCTACACAGTAGGACCTTGTTGTTTACCCATTTCACATGTAATAGCTTACATATGCTAACCCCAACCTCCCATTCCATCCCTCCCCCACCGCTCCTCCCCCTTGGCAACCACAAGTCTGTTCTCTATGTCTGTGAGTCTGTTTCTGCTTTGCAGATATGCTGATTTGTGTCGTATTTTAGATTTCACCTATAAGTGATATCATATGGTATTTGTCTTTCTCTTTGACTTACTTCACTTAGTATGATAATCTCTAGGTCCATCCATGTTGCTGCAAATAGCATTATTTCATTCTTTTTTGTGGCTGAGTAGTATTCCACTGTGTATATGTACCACATCTTGTTTATTCATTCATCTCTCAATGGACATTTAGGTTGTTTCCATGTCCTAGCTATTGTGAACAGTGCTGCTATGAACACAGGAGTGCATGTATCTTTTTGAATTATGGTTTTGTCTGGATATATGCCCAGGAGTGGGATTGCTGTATCATATGGTGACTCTGTTTTTAGTTTTTTGAGAAACCTCCATACTGTTTTCCATAGTGGCTGAACAAATTTACACTCCCACCAATAGCATAGAAGGGTTCCCTTTTCTCCACACCTCCTCCAGCGTTTGTTATTTGTAGACATTTTTTCTTTTCTTTTTTTTTTGGCCAGCCCACGAGGCTTGTGAGATCTTAGTTCCTCGACCAGGGATTGAACCCAGGGCCTTGGCGGTGAGAGCACGGAGTCCTAATCACTGGACCGCCAGGGAATTCCCTGTAGACTTTTTCATGATGGCCATTCTGACCGGTGTGAGGTGGTACCTAACTGTAGTTTTGATTTTCATTTCTCTAATAATTTATGTTACTTAATCTTTATCACAGCACTTTTCACCCTCTAGATATATTATTTGTTTATTTTTATTTTTTTTTATCCCACACCACCAGCCCCCAAAACACTTGATTAATTTCTTGACTCCTTTCTCTTAGACTAAAAACTTGTGATCTATATGTATACTTTTTTTTACTGCTCTTACCTTCCAGCATACAACAGGCTATCAAAAAAATGTAGAGGAATGAATCAAAAAATCAGTCACATGTATGGAACACATTAGGAAGAATTTAAGAAAGAGGGTGGAAATCTATCTCTTTTTGAGTATGATGATGTCATATCATGGAGTTCACGGACAGAAGAACTTTAACTGACAAGTAATTTGATTAGCTGGGATAAATATCATCAGAATACAATGGAAAGAAAAATGAAAATTTTAGGGAAATGAAGATGGTAAGGTCTACAATCAACAAGAAGAAAGTTCAAAACTAATAAATACACAAAGGAATTAATTTGAAGTAAGGAAGAGTTATGATCAGCTTGAGACCAGAACTGAGAACGTAGGATGTTAAGATAACGTTTCTAGGTAAAAATTCATCATGAACAGCAGACGCATTTATATAAGAGAGCTCTGCAGATGGGGAACATATGAGGTAATGCCTGAATGGCCAGGATGGAGGATGCATAAGAGTAAGGGAGAATGAAAAAAAAAAAAGAGTAAGGGAGAATGTAAACTTATAGTGGTTTTCTGGGAGGGAAGATGATCCTGGGTCCTGGCAGTTATTGAGAACTCAGGAGAGCTGCCATTGAGATAAGTTATATAGAACCCAAGTCTGTGGTGGATCACACTGGGGAGAGATCAATTTGGGAGTCTTCTCCAGTGATCCTAAGGAGCTTAGCTTATAACAATGAAGAAAACTTTGAAGGTTAGAAGATCATTGGAGAAAATGGAAAACAAAACCTTTGGAGAACCTCAGAGCAGGAATAAGGCACAGTGAAGACCAGTTTACTTTTGGGGCCAGCAGCCAACATGGGGTGAATGCGACAAAGGAAATCAACATTACCAGTGGAGCAGAAAGGTGCAGTAGCCAGAAGACAGTGAGCAATTCAAAGTTTTATCTTTGGAGAGAGGCCCTGGAAGGTGGAATTTCATAGCAAGGGAGGTGGAAGTGTATGAAGAGAAGGAAAAGATATGAGAATCCTAGGGAAAAGAAAACTATGCAAACAAAAATCAAGATGGGGGTAAAATAAAGAAGAAACAGGTACCGGAAAAGACAGAGTCTTTCCTAAGAAGGGATATATTCTTCTCTAAACTCGTACAAAGAAAAAGAGGTCTGACATCGGGAGAGAGATGCACGGAGGCACTGCTTACCCAGCGTCCAACCCCCTCTCAGCTGTGACTCTTCTCTGACCAACTACAGTGTGATTTCCACGCCTGTCACCTTGCTGGTCTCTCACTCACCTGAATGGGTTCCACAGTGGATTTCATCTTCCATCGTCCATGGTTCTCCTTGATCCAACTTAGAGAGTATGTCTGGCTTTCTGGCTTGATAACCTATTCACCGGAAATGATAGAATATTTAGACCCAGTGAACTGGGCTTGGGGTCTGTGAAGACAGAATGCTACAGCTGAGGACAAAACAATTTCACGACCTACAGAGTAAATGCTGTTCTCTCCGGAGAAGGGAGAACACCCACTTCTCATGGGCCACAGAGGGGACTGAAAATCTACCGCTTCAGAGCATCATAGACACTCCAGAGCTTTCAGAAGCCGAGAAAGGAAACGCCACTGACTGGGGACCCTCTGAAGGACACAGGGGAGCCGTCCTCACCCACAGACAGCAGGTTGCTATAGTTCTCCAGCATCACCTCTTGGTACAGGTCCTTCTGAGGAGGGGTCAGGAGCTGCCACTCCTCCCACGTGAAGTCCACAGTCACATCGTCAAACATCAGGGTTTCCTATAGTAACAGTGGTGTTTAATGAAGTGATGTCCTTTTGATGATATGGAAGAAATGTTAAAAATTTTTCTTCTCATTTCTACTTTATAGGCTGGATCTATATATCTAAGGGGTTGTTTTTGTTGTTGTTTATTGATTGATTGGCTGCATTGGGTCTTCACTGCTGTGCACGGGCTTCCTCTAGTTGCGGCGAGCAGGGGTTATTCTTCATTGCGGTGCGCGGGCTTCTCATTGTGGTGGCCTCTCCTGTTGCAGAGCATGGGCTCCAGCCACACGGGTCTCAGCAGTTGTGGCACACGGGCTCAGTAGCTGTGGCGCACGGGCTTAGCTGCTCCGTGGCACGTGGGATCTTCCCAAACCAGGGAACAAACCCGTGTCCCCTGCATTGGCAGGCGGATTCTTAACCACTGCGCCACCAGGGAAGCCCCGGGTTGTTTGTTTTTAACGCACATGGAATAAGCAAAAGCCTAATAAAATACAAGGATCCAACTAAATATAACTGTGCAGTCAGTCATCCATCCATTTAACATTAGACGTTTCTATAATGTGTAAAAGTTAAACCTTCTTGTTAACCTAGAAACACCACATTTATATATGTGTATATATATATATATATATACATATATGTATATATATATATGACTAACACATAAGTCAATGGAATTGGGATGACTAAATCTTTACAGCCAGTCAATCAGACTCTTCTGGGAAGTGACTCAAGAAGCCAGAATTATAAAAAACTAAATGTTTAATAAGCATGTTTAAAGTGTATGAAGAAGAAACTTATTTTTTGATATGTGTACTTTGTTATGATTTCAGCCTTTAAATATATCGTTAAGTCAGTTGTATAATGAACAAAAATAAAAGTAATATAAGAAAAAAGGTAGATTAAGAATCCAGATTTGAACATGGAAACCAAGAGTCAGTCATATTGCAAAGCCTGAGGAAACAGTCCCCATAGAACTGCCCTCGCTTCAGACACTGGCTGCAATTTCTGGGGTCCCCTGGATCACCCTCACTTCAGAAGCAGGCTACAAAGACACCCAGGGTCCCCAAGACACCCTTAGATGCAATAATTAACTAGAATGACTCAGACAACTGACAAAGCCATTTGGGAACAAAGGAAAGAATAAAACAAACCAAAAGTCACCTGGGCCTGGATCATTTTCTTCCGTTCTCTAAAAACAGCTGGCAACAAGAAGGCTCTGTTGCTGTGTCTTCTGGATCTGCTCTAAATTTCTGTTCTGATACCTGTCTTCAATCAAGCATGTCCCCAGTAATGCTGATACCAAATCCTGTAACTTCTTCCTCCTTCTACTGATTCTTTTGCTCCTGGGGAGTCAGGACCTGTGGGTTGAGGAGAAAATTCAAGCTGAGGGTACATTTCCTCTGGGCCCAGATGCTATCACTGCTCCTGGGCATTCACCTTAACCCAACGCCCACAGCACTGCTGAGTGTCCCTTTTTTACCCCACAAGACTTTATTCCTCTGGCCAAAAAGGCTAAGATTCTGACTGTGGTGGGGGTTTTCCTTTATTCCGTTAAGTTGAAGTGGGGTGATTGTCAAAGGAGATGAGGGGGACTTCTCTGGTGGCACAGTGGTTAAGAATCCACCTGCCAATGCAAGGGATGTGGGTTCGATCCCTGGTCCGGGAATATTCCACATGCCGCAGAGCTACTAAGCCCGTGCACCATAACTACTGAGCCTGCACTCTAGAGCCTGCGAGCCACAACTACTGAGCCCACGCGCCACAACTACTGAAGCCTGCACGCCTAGAGCCCGTGCTCCGCAACACGAGAAGTCACCGCAATGAGGAGCCTGCGCACCACAACGAAGAGTAGCCCCCGCTCGCTGCAACTAGAGAATGCCCGCGTGCAGCAATGAAGACCCAACAGAGCCAAAATAAATTAATTAATTTAAAAAAATAGTCTAAGATTAAAAAGAAGGAGATGAGGGAAACGAGATCTATCCCAGCAGCAGGCCTTAGGAGCAGGAGACTCTCAGGCAGCTCAGTTATACAAAAGGGACCGTATGGGAGGAGAGGTGCTGGGCACTGTTTTCCTTTAAACAATGTGCACTCAGGAACCTCCTCAAGCGTTTTTATACACCCTGTGAGTATACACACTTCAGTTTAAAAACCAATGTACTGGACAAACCAGAAGCACTGTCTTATAAGCAATAATGATAATATCTTAGGTTTTAAATACATTTTTTAAAGCACACAATATTGTAAATAAATTGGAAAGTGGTAAATTAAGTTGAGATGCTCTAAGACGCCTGTATTGTTAGAGAAGAGTGTAAAAGTACTAACATAAGAATTTGACAAAGAAAGCTTCCATGCTGTATGTAATCTCTAGTGTCATGATGAAAACTAACAATTGTCTTAAAGTATATAATTTCCATCCTAACAGAAGGGGGAAACAGAATAAGAAGAAATCCATTCAAAACATGGCAAAAGGGCTTCCCTGGTGGCGCAGTGGTTGAGAATCTGCCTGCCAATGCAGGGGACACGGGTTCGAGCCCTGGTCCGGGAAGATCCCACATGCCGCGGAGCAACTAGGCCCGTGAGCCACAATTACTGAGCCTGCGCGTCTGGAGCCTGTGCTCCGCAACAAGAGAGGCCGCGATAATGAGAGGCCTGCGCACCGCGATGAAGAGTGGCCCCCACTTGCCGCAACTAGAGAAAGCCCTCACACAGAAACGAAGACCCAACACAGCCATAAATAAATAAATAAATAAATAAATAAGTAAATAAACCCAAAAGTTAAAAAATAAATAAATAAAGTATATTTCCCCATGTACAATAAAAATAATCTTAAAAAAAAAATGGCAAAAAAGAGAATAAGGAATAGAGAACAAGTGGGGCAAATACAGCGCACTTATATGACTGTTTTAAAACAAAACACTAAGAATTATATTAAGTATATTAAATCAACTATACTCCAATAAAAAAAAATTTTTAATGAATTATATTCACTATAAACAGAACAAAGATTCCAGTTAATTACATCAAATACAAATGCCTCGAAACTGTCAGACTGGATTAAAATTTAAAACCCAGGACTTCCCCGGCAGTCCAGTGGTTAAGACTCCACGCTTCCAGTACAGGGGGCCTGGGTTTGATCCCTGGTCGGGGAACTAAGATCCCACATGCTGTCCAGTGTGGCCAAAAAAATAGTAATAAAATAAAATAAAACCCAAGAACATGCTACTCTAGGTGACATGCCTGAAATATAGTGATATGGAAAGCTGGAGAATAAAAGGTTAGAAAAAGATAAACCATGGAAAGAGTAACCACAGATAATCTATATTCTCTGACAAAATGCACTAGAAAACCCAAAAATTACTACAGAGAAAGAGAAACAAAGCTTACTAGTAAGAGGTTCAATTCACCACATTTTAAGAAATTTGCCATTTCTAGGTACCTAACAATATAGCCTTGAAACATATACAGCAAGGGAATTCCCTGGGAGTCCAGTGGTTAGGACTCCAGGCTTCCACTGCAGGGGACACAGGATCAATCCCTGGTGGGGAAACTAGGTTTCCTGCACGCCATGCGGTGGCAGCCAAAAAAATTTTTTTCTAATTAAAAAAAAAAAAAAAAAAGGAATGAATTATAAACATTAGAAACTGGACAGAAAATTCAGGTTATATTCAGACAATATCATCCTTGACATGGAAAGAGAGATTCAAAGAATTATAATACTTATTTAAAACAAAATTTCCCCTCAGAAACCCCCAAGCAGATTTTCACATATATTGCTGGCTAGAACTGCACCACGTACTAAGCTCATTTCGTACTAATTCAATCACTAGCAACGCGAAGTGGAACCACCAGGACTAACTAAGACCAACCAGTAGTGGGATATGGGTCACCCTGTCAGAAGGATGGATAACGAAACAAAACGGCGATTCTGTTAGCAAAGAAGAAAGTGTGAGTGCGTGTCAGACAAAACAGCAAGTGTCCACTGCCGCTGGTGAGAGCAAGCCTTCCTTGACAAACATTTTCTGCAAAGGTGAGACAGGCTGGGACCTCGAACCCTTTGCTGCAGTGCTGCACCTCTGCAGTGCAGAGGTGTGCTCTGGACACACCTCTCCTCCGGCAACAAAAACCAAAGAAACTATAAAGGACTAAAAATAACTTTGCACATGCGCAGAGGGGGCAAATTCTGGACAACAAGATACAAAGAAATCAAGAAACCCAACTGCCACTTCTGAAGAATCCACCTGCCAGGAGCAAAAAAGCAGGGGATCCGGAGCAAAAGCAGGGTAATGCCATGCCCCTTGCACACACCACCACCTAAAGGGTGGGCAAACCATCTAAGCCGTCCCTCCGGCCCAACTCCTGGATATACCCCTACCCTCACCCCATATAAGGAACCAGATGCCCCCCCCACCAACTCCACCTCAGAGAGCGAACAAGCAAGGGAACCTCTTACTTGTTCTCGCTCCCGCCTGCTGCAGCAGGGCCGCAATAAAGCCTGGCCTGAATTTCTTATCTGGCCTTTGATCAATTTCTATGGACCAAGGAGGCCAAGAGCCCTGGTCAGTGACAAAGGGATAGATACTATACATTTCTGCTTTGAGGGTTAAGATCTGTCACAAGGACTCAATTCCGCCTTTGCAGTGCGAAAGCAGCGATACACGATACACAACACATAGGCGAGGCTGGGTTAGTCCCTCGGTCTGCGGATAAAAGCCTAAAAAGCATAAGGTTTAGAACTACACTACCGTCCTGGGCTGTACCGCCTTCCTTCCCAGCGTACTTGGTTGGAATCTCAACGCAACCACCAGCCAGGCGTCCTAGGGGACCAAAGCCTCAGCCCTCACAAGACTCTCTGTACCACAGACACTGACTACACACTTCCTTATTAATCCGAAACCTGGGCCAGACACCCTCATATGATGACCGTCCAGCCAGGCCCCAGCATCTCTGAGCGCCATATTAATTCCCGAATCTGAATCTCTTACCATCGTAAATACCACCTGCATCCTTTAGAAATAGAGTGAGCTGCAAAGACCCCCATACCAGGCCGGTGCGGTCACGATCGTTGATCTCTACAGACTTTTTGTGTGTGTGTGTGCGGGGGGGGGGGGGGGGGGCGCCGCGTGGCTTGCGGGATCTTAGTTCCCTGACCAGGGACTGAACCCGGGCCACTACAGTGAAAGCGCCGAATCCGCCAGGGAATTCCCTCTACAGATTCTTAATCGTTTTAACGAACAGCTCCCAAGGTACCCCAACGACAGGTACACGCGTCACAAACGCTCCTGGTTCCTCTCAAATACCTCCACCTCCGTGCTTCCCACCAGACCCTCAATAATTCCGTACGTCCACACTACACCATTGCAGCCTGTGGACGACACGTCCACAGGGGCAAACCTCCTATGGGACAAAACCACAAAACTTCAAGGGACAAATGCACACACTGACCCGATTTTCTCCAGTCCACAAGCAGAGCCTAAAACGTTAACACTTCCACGAACCGCTTCTACTTCTAACCCCTGTCGCCCAGATTTTTCGTCGGTCTACGGCGGCCGAAGACGGTCTGAAGCGTTTGAAGAAACGCGGACTGGATTTCTGGTATTACCTTGAGAGGCAATATGTCCGCGCCCAGCTCTCCGCGGCCCCGGGGGCGGCCATGTTGGGACACCTGACGTACAGAAGGCCAAGGGGCGGGTTTGGGGCCGGGAGCCCTGGATGGTCCGGAAGGTGGGAAGCCACTGAAATTATTTCATTACCTGTCACTTCGACTCTTCAGAAAATTAGCAGATTTTCAGAGACTCGAGGTTTGCGAGGCAAATATGGAGCTACCTAAACGGCGTTCGACGCACTGGGGAGACAAGTAACATTGCCGCGGCCTTTATTTTACACCTTGTATTAAAAAAGGAGGGGGGGGCGGGTGTCGAAAAGGACCAAGGGTTCAGGTGTCGGTATAGCAGCAGAGAACGAACTCCTGGAAAGAGAAACGGCAATACAGCCGGTAATCGGACATCCGCCCCCAAACCTCTGGAGGAACATTTCTTGCAGGAAGCGGCTTTTAAGGACAGAATAAGATTGCAAGAAACTGGCACAGTGTGGAACACGCCATCACGTTCAAAAGGAAAAGAGCGGCAGGGATGAAGCCTAAGTTTTGATTGGGATTGGAGCCTCGGGGAAAGGCCACTTTAAAAATGAGGCCAGTAAAGGTCTGGAGCCGATGAGAAAGGCACAGCCAGAATGGAGTCCAAAAGTATTAAGGTCAATAGCTATTTGGCCAAGACACTAAGATAATTCCATGGGGTTAGTTGTTTCAGCAAATGATGCTGGAATAATTGTATACCTATTTGCAAAAACATAAATTAAGACCCATAACTCTAACCATATACAAAATTAACTCGAAATAGATCACAGACCTAAATTTAAGAGGTAGAAGTATGAAACTTAGAGAAGCGAAGAGGAGCCTAAGTTAGCCAAAGAGTTCTGTGACAAGACAAAGTATGAGCCATAAAAGGAAAAATAATAAATTGGACTTTATTAAAATTAAAAACTTTTGTATTTCTAAGCACAGCTTTAATAAAGTATTGAGTGGAGCCAGAGGTTGGGAGAAAATATTGACACATTTAACATCTATTGATAAAGGACTTGTATTCAGAATATATCAAGTGTTCTCAAAACTTAATAACAAAACAACTATCCAGTTACTTTTTGCAGGTTATGAAAATTTCTAAATATTGCATCGTGGTGATAGTGGCACAACTCTATGAACTTGCTAAATGTCATTGAGTTGTACGCTTACTACTGGTAAATGTTATATGTAAATTATGACCATAAAGCTGTTAAAATGAATTTCTGTTGTGTACAAAATTTATAGCATATGGATTTTTTAAAAGACATCAAATATAATTGCAAAATTATAAACTATCTAGGATTAAAAGTAAATGGAGATGTCTGGGACTTATAAGAAAAACAGTACAACAAATCTTGGATTGAGAATGTAAGAATTTGAATAATGAGAGGATCATAATAAAAAGTGAACATAGTTGAATATATTATGTTTTTCAAGTATATCCCACTTTAATGCATACCTTTTATATGTGACTCAAGTTACCATCCTACTAGTTCACCCATGATATAATTACAGCCACTTAATATTAATTATATAGAGATATACAAAACATTTTATAATATGGAAATGTTTATAATGAGAAAGTAAGTGATAAAATTAGATTACATCTTTTTTTTTTACAGCTTTACCGAGATATAACTGACATAGATTATACCTATTTTAAATAAACTTTTTATTTTGGGGAAATTTTAGATTTACACAAAAGTGACAAAGTACTACAAAGAGTGCACATATACCTTCATTTGACTTCCTCTCATGCGAATATTTTATGTAACCACGGTACATTTGTCAAACTTAGAAATTAACATTGGTATGACACTCAACTAAATTACAGATTCTATTTGGATTTCACAAATTTTTCCACTACTGTCCTTTTTCTGTCTTAGAATTCAACCGTAATGCTGCCTTTAGACATCATGTTTCCTTGAATTCCTCTGTTCCATGACCATTCCTCAGTCTTTTTTTCATGTCCTCAATTATTTTGAGGAGTACTGATCAGGTATTTTGTATATTGACCTTCTTTTAGGTTGGTCTGTTTTCCTCATTAAACAGGGATTTATGCATTTTGGAAAAGACACCACAGAATTGAAGTCCCTTTCTAGTAACATCATATTTATGGGTATAGAATATCAAAATGACAACACTGATCTACTGGCAAAGGTAATATTTGCCAGGTTTCTCCACTGAAAATAGCAAAACAACTTCTGACCAAAAAGAACCATCGTATAGGGCTCACACCAAGAGATTTCAAGACTTATAAACCTTTAGTAGTATTGGTGAAAGGACAAACACATAAATCAATGGAACAGAGCAAAGATCCCAGAAAAAGACCCACATAAGTCAAGTATACTCAAGCGTTTGACAGAGATACAAAGGTTATTCAATGGAGAAAGATAGACTTTTTCAGCAGATGCTGCTGGAACACTTGGAAGTCCACAGGCAAAAAACAAACAAAAACAAAGAGAAAAAAAATCTCAAAAGAATCTCCTTATAGACAGGTGCAAAAATCCTCTTTTGCAACCCAGAACTCATTGTTCAGTATGAGTTTTGATACAGGTAAGAAGGAACATGATACCTAAAACAGATTCAAGTGATGGGGGTGTACTGATAAACATAAAGATTGCTTCCAGGACTATAGAGCTGATAATTTCCCACATATATTAAGCTTTTAAATTATCAGCTATATTGATTTCATACTCTAATTTTAATGTTGACATGAAACAAAGATGGCTTCTTTTTTTAGGCTTTTATCTTAAGAACACAGTGTCAGGATTTTAAAAAGGTACTGGCATATCCCAATGATCTGTACTGTTCTAGGGTGTGATAGCTTAGGAGTGAATATGATTTGAACTTAATACATTTTTAGAGGGTGTCAAATTCAGAACCAGGCAGATGCATCTCCTGACCCTAAACATAGTCCTAAAGTAAATTGCTTGAGGAAATTGGATCCCAGAGATTACAGGTGGGGAATTTTGAAGTGTGTCTGTATTCCACTGGAGATCAAAGAAGCCCAACTAAAAGAATTGTCGACTGACTGACCTGACAGCTGTGGATTGAGCAAGACTTCTTTTTGAAAGGGCTATCTTATCTTGAATATTATGACTTTGGAGGAACTAAGGTGATTGACAGTGGAAAGAATCAGAACATGTGAAATTCCTTAAAAATTTATTGACTTAAATAATTTTGCCTATGTTACACATAATTAAAAAAAAAACCTTTACACTTTGTTCAGAAAAAAAAAAGAATCTCAACACATTCATCCTATAAGTCCTATACTTGGTAAAGGACTTGTATCCAGAACATAGAAAGAATTCTGGAAAGTCAACAAGAAACTCCTATTTCAAAAATAGGCAAACCTTAAACAGACACTTGATCAAAGATAATAGATGGCAAACAAGCATATGAAAAGATGGTCTGCATCATTTGTTGTTAGGGAGATGCAAATTAAAACAACAATGTGAATAATAATAATAATTTTTAAAAAGCAGCAGTGTGATACAAATACCCAGGTATTAGACTTGCTGAAATCCAAAAACTGAAAATATGAAATGCTGGTGATAAGGTGGAGTAACAGGAATTTCGATTATTTGCCAGAGACAATGCAAAAGAAATACAGCCATGTTAGATGATAGGCAGATTCTTGAATGTATGTTCGTACAGATGATCCCAAGTTTTAGAAAGGTAGCCTGAAAAAAAATTTTTTTAATGAGATGGCTCTCATTGAGGAGTAGAACTCAGGAAAATGGTTGTTCTTACTTGTGTCAAAGAAATCTGAAAGGAAATATCCAAGACTAAACTTTGCAGTAAGATGAACAATAATCCTGTCTTTATTCCTATACACACCACTTGACCACGGTGAATTATTCTGATTTTGGTGGGCACAATGAGAAGAGTGTATGTAGGAGACAAATTTTTAATAAGAACCTTGAGAAAGGACTTGGACTGGAAAACCTGAAAAGAAATGTTTCCAGCATCCAAAGGTCAAGTCTCTAAACACCCACTAGGCTGGGACTATGGGTCTCAAAACTTCCCGACTCCTGTGCTCTCAAACACAGACAAACTCTGCACTCCCTACACAACACTGACCTCAAATTCAATCTGAAATTTACCACAGACACTCTTGCCCATTGACACTCCTCCCCCAATTCCAGGTTTCTCCTGATCATGAGCTGGATAGTAAATCGCTAACCTAGGGGAGAAGCAGTGCTCATTGGTTTCACACCTTCCATCCAGTTTTCAATTACCGAGTCTTGCAGACCTAACGTATAGACCCTAAACCCTGACCAACAAGACCTTCAATCATTAATCTCTTCAGGTTAAGCCTCAATCAAAGGCCCCATCACTAACGCCCAGATTCCTCAGTGACTGAAGCCAAATAAAACCCCAAATACGGTCACTGACACACATTCCCTCTTCACTGACCCCACAGGCCCCTCACTGGGGATCCTTGCCCAGAATCAGGCTCAGCAGATATTGAGTCTCTGAAGACTCCTCCAGTAGCTGCCAAAGGCTGAACCTGGTCCAAAACCATTTCTGATTCTTATGCGCTCTCCCCATAATGCCTCCTTGGCTGTTGCTAGGGACACCGAGGGCTCTTGCTCAGTTTCAGAAGACTTGCACAGGTTCTATGAGGACACACAGCTCTCTGACCTCATAGAGGTTCTGGCGCTTCCAACAGGAGTGGCCATAAAAGCTGCTAAGACTGCTGGGTGAGAAGACATGGAAATGTCTTCTGGGCACCCCAGTGCCTTCCTCTCTTTGCAAGAGATAGTCTCAGGCACAGAGCTAATTTAAGTTTTCAGAGGCCAGAACCAATCCAAGGCCAACGTGGTGTGAGATGCATTCTAGTCATCACTTTGGGCAAAAGTGGCAAGATAATGGTGACCTTGTGCAGTTAGGCAGGAACACCTTGGGTACTACCAGTTTGCCTGGAGTCTTATTACGGACAGAGCCCGAACTCGCTCTGCTTGCTGCAGGTCAGGCCAATAAATCGAGAAATGACATGTTGAGGCAAGGAGTAACGACTTTAATCGGAAAGCCAGCCGACCGAGATGGCAGACTAGTGTTCTCAAAAAACCCATCTTCCCTCAGTCTGAATGTGGGCTCCGCTTACACAGAGGAAGGGAAGGAGGAGGGACCCATTGCGATGCCAGTCAATGGCTGAGTGGGACGGCTACCGGTCATGCACTAACAGCTACGCACCTGCCCCGCCTCTATTACAGTCTGATATTCTGTGGCAGAGAAGATGCCCAGAGTTTCTAGTTGGATCTAAGGTTGAATTTACTTGAAGTCTGTATTGAGAAAAGCTACAGTTCAGACTTCCTCCTGTCTTTCTCCTTTACTCTCACCCTGTTGCCACACACACACTTTCAACACTTCTGGTTACCAAATGTGTGGGCTTCCCACACACCAAGCAATTCCTATCAGCTGGATCCTACATTTTAACTCAATTCTAACACTATCTACTTGAAGATAGTGCCAGATCCCACCAGTTAAGAGCTCAGTCCCACAACTGCTCCCACCCCACCTCAGATACTAATCGCAAATAGCTTGTCCCCAAGTTACCTACAACTTGTCTGACTTGGCTCCAAATTGGAGGTTTGCGTGAGCCCCTTGTCGGGTTTGATTAATCTGCTAGAGTGGCTCACAGAACTCAGGGAAACACTTACCTGTGTTTACTAGTTTATTAAAGGACATGATAATGGACAGAAATGAACAACAAGCTGAGGAGAAACAGAGTGAGATCTGGGAGTGTTCTAAGCACAGGAGCTTCTGTCCCCATAGAGCTGGGGGTGTGTTAACACTCCCTGTACTTCAATGTGTTCACCCTTCTGGAAGCTCTCCACAGCCCCTACTATTGTTGGGATTTTATGGAAGCTTCCTCACGTTAGGCATGATCAATTAGTAACTCCATTTCTAGCCCCTCTCCCCTCTCCGGAGGATGGGGAGTGGGCTGAAAATTCCAAGTCTTTTTTGGGGACCAGCACCCATCCAGGAGCCATTCATGAGCCCACCCAGAGTCCCATCAATAAAACAAGAGATGCTCCACATGCTCTTATCATGCAGGAATTTACAAGGGTTTCAGAAGCTCTGTGCCAGAAACCGGGGGCAGAGACCAATACGTCTATTTTCTACAATTTCACAAGCTCAAATAGTCAACCTCAAAAGGATACATCCTAAACGATTCTATTTTTCTAATATTCTATAAATGACAAAATTATAGGATTAGTGTCTGGGAAAGGATGTGACAATGAGGATGTAGCATGAGGGAGTTTGTGTTGACAAAGCATTCTGAAGTTTTACTGGGGTGTTGGTTACAGGAACCTACATATGTGATAAAGTTTAAGGCGGTATTTAAAAACCATGTTAAAACTGGTGCAATAGAAATAAACCCTGTAGTTAACAGCACTGTTACAATTTCACTTTCCTCTATTTGATAGTAAACTGTGTGGTTATATAAGGTTTTACCTTTGGGAATAGTGGACTGAAGGTGATTTAGGAAATCTCTGGAATATTTCAGCTTTTGTGATTCTAAACTTACTTCAAAATTAAAAGTTACAAAAACATCACATTTATATTAATTTTATAACCCCCCTGCTGCTACTTATAAACTTGGTTAAACACACCAAATATGTTGACTTATACTTATGAAATGAATATATTGTTTCATTTTGAAGTACTTCAAATATTCTGAAATAACACTTAAACTTGGAACCAAAGAAATGCAAAAGTTAATTAGATAATTGAACACTCCTGCACCGTATATACTAAAATTTAATCCATGATGAGAGTAACTGCCTCTATGTAAAATTTATAAGATCAATGACAAGGCATCTAGAAATACGGCTGAAGTTATCCTTTCCCCAGTTGTTTGTGAGGTGTATTATCCCTTAAGTTTAGACCTGTGACACAATGTTCTCATTCATCATTTCTCCAAGGCTTCTTTCCTTCATTAAGTTGTTTGATATTTTGTTAAAGGCCACCATACTGAATGTGTTATTGCACAGATTTCCTGGCAAATGATGAGGCAATATTTATTACTGCAAACCCTGCCATATTCATCACCATTAGGAAAGTACTTCTCTAGTGTTAACTGACGTCTCTTGAGGTGTTACTTCTGGGCAAAGGCTTTCCCACAATTATATTTCTACCAATTAGAAATATTCATTCACTCATGATCTATGATGACCACATATGATAGAGTCTATTACCAATAAAGTCTTTCCTAGTCTTTCACATTCTTAGGCTTTATCTCAGTATACACTTTTTTTAAAAAATTTATTTATTTATTTTTGGCTGCATTGGATCTTTGTTGCTGTGCGCGGGCTTTCTCTAGTTGCGGAGAGTGGGGGCTGCTCTTCGTTGCAGTGCGCAGGCTTCTCATTGCGGTGGCTTCTCTTGTTGTGCAGCATGGGCTCTAGGCACGCGGGCTTCAGTAGTTGTGGCACGCGGGCTCAGTAGTTGTGGCTCGCAGGCTCTAGAGTGCAGGCTCAGTAGTTGTGGTGCACAGGCTTAGTTGCTCCACGGCATGTGGGATCCTCCCGGACCAGGGCTCGAACCCGTGTTCCCTGCATTGGCAGGCGGACTCTTAACCACTGCGCCACCAGGGAAGCCCTCAGTATACACTTTTTAGACAATAAAATGTCCTAAAACATTTTCACCATGGCTGATTGTGTCTAAGTTGTCTTGTAAATTTTTTCATCAACATAAAATATGAGGCAATTGATCACTAAAGATAACACCACATTCTTTGCATTGTGATTCTTCTCTGCATACTGTTATCTTGAGTACAACTGGCAACAGGCTTCCCCAGAGTGACTACCTATGAATTCTCTTATGTTTAACAAGGATTGACAAGTGGGCAAAAGCTTTCCCACACTCGCTGCATCCATAGGGCCTCTCTCCTGTATGCTTTCTTTGATGAACATTGAGCCCTGACTTTGTGGTGAAGGTTTTCTCACATTCATTGCATTCATATGGCTTCTCTCCTGTGTGAATTCTCTGATGGGTAATGAGATCATTTTTGCGCAAAGAGAATTTTCCACATTCAGTACATGCAAAGGAAGTTTTTCCTGAGTGAACTCTCTGATGTTGTATGAGGCATGTCTTCTTCCTAAAGGCTTTACCACACTCGTTGCATTTGTACGGTTTCTCTCCAGTGTGAGTTTGCTGATGTGTACCCAGAGTACTCTTCATGGTGAAGCCCTTGCCACATTCATTGCATATATATGGTTTCTCTCCAGTATGAGTTCGCAGATGTGCGATGAGCATGCTTTTCCCAGTTAAGCCTTTGCCACATTCATTGCATACATAGGGTTTCTCTCCTGTGTGAGTGCGCTGGTGTACGTTGAGATGACTCTTCTCTGTGAAGCCTTTACCACATTCACTGCATACATATGGTTTCTCTCCTGTATGAATTCGCTGATGTCCTATCAGCCGGATCTTGGCTGGAAAGCCTTTTCCACATTCACTGCACACGTAGGGCTTCTCCCCTGTGTGAGTTCGCTGGTGTACAATCAGGCGGCTCTTCACAGTGAAGCCTTTCCCACAGTCACTGCATACATAGGGTTTCTCTGCAGTATGAGTTCGCTGATGTACAATAAGATCACTCTTCATGGTGAAGCCTTTTCCACACACACTACATACATAGGGTTTCTCCCCTGTATGAATCCGCTGATGTCTGATGAGAGGGCTCTTCAAGGTGAAGCCTTTTCCACACTCATTGCATGTATAGGGTTTCTCTCCAGTATGAGTTCGCTGATGTACGATGAGGCAGTGCTTCATTGAAAAGCCTTTCCCACATTCACTGCACATATACAATTTCTCTTCTCTGTGAGTTTGCTGATGAGTGATAAGACTGTTCTTCAAGGTGAAACTTTTCCCACATACAATGCATATAAAGGGTTTCTCACCTGTATGAGTTCGATGGTGTGCAATAAGACGCCTCTTCTCGATGAAGCCTTTTCCACATTCACTGCATATGTAAGGTTTCTCTCCTGTATGAGTTTTCTGATGTGTAGTGAGACTGAACTTTGTAGAGAAGGCTTTTCCACACAGACTGCATCCATGGGGCTTCTCTCCCGTATGAGTTCGCTGATGATAAATGAGCCGACACTTTTTGGTGAATGCTTTCCCACATTCGCTACATGTGTAAGGTTTCTCTCCCATATGACTTTTCTGATGTTTATTGAACTGCGATTTCTTAAAGAAGGTTTTATCGCATTCAGTGCACTCATAATGTTTCAGTCCCGTATGAGTTCTCTGATGTTCAGTGAGCCTGGATTTTCTGGAGAAGGCTTTCCCACACAGACTGCATCCATGAGGTTTTTCTCTAGTATGAACTTTCTGATGATCAAAGAGCTGAGACATCTTGAAGAAGGCTTTCCCACACTCACTGCATACATGGGCTTTCTCTATGTTGTGAGTTCTCTGTTGCTTAGTGGACAGGGAGTTATTGTTGATGGGTTTTGCACTTACAGGAAATTTAATTTCAGTAAAAGATTGCTCATGGTTAGCATGGAGAAAGGATTTCCCATCTCCATTAAACTCAGCAGAGTTCTCTAAATTATAGCTTCTCTTCTGGTTTTCAAAACTTAAATTTGAATTTAAAGGTTTTTCAGTTAAGTCAAACATATCACAATTTTGCTTTAATAGGAAATGAGTTTCATTCTGATTAACAATATTTGCAAATGTATTATGTTCGCAGCATTGGTCTACAGTATTTTGAATGCTGTGATTTGGCAAGTGATGCTGCAGAGGGTCATCAACTTTCCTGATTTCTAGGAAAGAAGAGAACAAGGAATCATTCCACAATCTCTCATAATTTTAATTTGGAAAGAAAACTGTTTCAAAAAATGCCTTCATGTGAAGTAACTATTTGTGACAATTCTATGTGTGATATAATAAGAAATATATTTGGTCTTCCTCCACAGAACTCCTAAAGCCTTGTAATTTCCTAAGTGACAGGAGTATCTTTCAATACTGAATTTATGCTAATGAGGTGACTTAGCATAGGGTTCCTACATAACCTCAGGATGGGACTGATCACCAGAAAGACTAAGTGATTAGAAGGTTGGAACTTTCAGCTCCACCCAGCAGCGTCTGGGAAAGGAGAGAGGGCCTAGAGATTAAAACTCTAAAAAAACTCTTAACAAGATTTGCTCAACCTTTGGATGGGTGAACACATCCATGTGCGAGGAGGGTGGTGCTCCCCAGTTCCATGGGGACAGAAGCTTCTGCATTCAGGAATCCTTCAGTCCTTGCCCTATGTACCTCTTCCTCTGGCTATTCATCTGTATCCTTTATAGTAAACTGGTAAACATAAGTAAATGTTTCTTTGAGTTCTGTGAACCACCCTGGCAAATTAATTGAACCCAAGAAGGGGGTCATGAGAACCTTCAATTTATAACCAGTTGGTCAGAAGCACAGGTAACAATCTGGAGTTGCAATTGACATCTGACATGGGGACAATCTTGTGGGACTGAACCCTTAACTTGTAGGATCTGACACTATTTCCACATAGATAGTATCAGAAATGAGTTAAATTTGTAGGACACCCACGTTTAATTCTGGGCATAGACAACTGAAGCAAAGGAATAAAGAAGGCAATTGCAGTCTGTGAATCATGGTTAAAGGAGCAATGAATATGTAAGAGGTGGAGGAAATCAGGATATGTTCAAAGAAAAGACAAGGTTCACTGCTGGACTTAATGGGAGAAGCACGGAAGAGGTTCAGACTCAAGGATTATTCCAAGAATTAGGTGGTTTCAGCCACTGGGTAGGTGGAATGCCTCTTAATAATGTGAAGAATATTACTGAAGTCCAGAATGAGAGGAAAATCTAGCACACATTGTGAAACAAAGCTTAAGGAGGTTATTACTTGTCTGAATACAAACATGAAGAAACACGTTGAATGTATAAATGTTTCAAAAGGTCTTATCTGAAAATAGCAATGTGGATAGCATCAACATAGACAGATTATTGAAGAAGAACATATATATGTGTGTGTATATATATATATATATATATATATATATAAAACTGATTCACTTTGCTGTACTCCTGAAACTAACACAACATTGTAAATCGACTGTACTCCAATATAAGATAACAATTTTTAAAAAGAACCAGAGTATTCAAAGACAGAGTACTGGATAAGATTATGTTTGGAAACATGTATAATAAAAGCTCAAGGCACAGGGCCAAGGCTTTAGCCATTTCAACATGTAGAGTTTGAAAATTCAATCAAGTCCATTGAAAAGAACCAAACATTGACAATTGTGATCAGGTGCAAACTTGCAGACCCAGGTGTATAGAACAAATACAATGGCAAGTAGGAATGTGTCTCCTTAGCATCTGATTTCAAGGTAAATGTGATAAACTATTGAGGTTTATCATACTCCAACAACTTGCCCTCTTCTTCATTCTGCAGACCACCATTTACCTAACTCTAGCAAAGCACTAACACTAACATCAAATATAGATAAAATCTTCTGTGACCAACACTCCGAACTAATACTCTACTTGGAACATATTCTCCTATGTTCCTACACAAAAAGGGAATGATGATATGCAGTTACTCCATCCCTGAACATTGCAAAGAAAGGACTGGCCCTCAGAGGATAACCTCTGAGTCTCTGGAATATCCCACCTGATGAGAATGTCTTTTTAGGCATGAGGTCTTAGGACATATCATAGAGTCTATGCTAACAATGTGATTTGTGGTAGATGCCCATTTTTGTATGCCTGAGGCTTTGGACAACACTGTAACATTCTGATTCTGGGGTCTAGAGGCACCAAGCTTGGGTGAGCTTCCCTAGTTGGCAACACTTCACACATGTTGTCAAACATTCAAACATCATTGCTGGGAAAATTCAGCACTGTTCACATGACTCCACTGGTAGAGGACAACCGGGAAGCTTGTGTGCAGCCTCTCCTGGAGTCTTTCCCATGCACATTTGATCTTTGATGACTTTAATCTGTATTATTTTATTGTCACACATTGTAACCAAGAGTATAAAAGTACATTCCCTTCCCCAATAATGTCTACCTTCTATAAAGTAGGCAAAGTGATCCACTTTAAAAATTGTATAATGCCACTCCTCTACTCAAAATCCCATTTTCTCAACTTATTCAGAAAAGAAGCAAGGTCTTGAATGCCCTTGATAGGCAGTTTGTGACCTATGTACCAAAACCCCGAGCTACTACCCTGTTACCCTTAACTCCAGTCATTTCCCCTCTTGCTCAGTCCCTTCTACCCATGTAAGTTTCCTCGAAGTTCCTCAAACACATTCCAGATTCAGGTCTTTCAACCTCCCACTGTCTCGCATTTGGAAAACTCCTCACCCAGGAAGATTACTCATATCCCTCATCTATGTGCTCAAAGGCACCTTATCAGAGAGCCACTCCCATTCCAAAAGGGCAGTTCCAAGCCCCAACACCCACTCTTCCATTAGCTGCTTTAATTTTCCTTACAGCAATTTTTACACTAAGACATGTTTTTCTTTTAAATGTGTAGAACTGAAAGAGAACCTCAATTTTTAAAAGGATGGAGAGAAGATTTCTGTTCTAACACACAAAATAGGAAGTCACAGGCCAGCTGCCATGACGAAGACTAAAATATGTAGAAAGAAATTGTACATTAGACAATATTCAGAGAGAAGTCAATTTGGGGGTGTCTCTTTCAGAGAACAGAAAGAGGTTAACCCATGGGAATGGAAGAAACTTTTAAGACTTATGAGAACTGAGAAGAAAATGGAAATGAAAGTATGGAAAACCCTGGAAGGGGGTGGGGACCAAAGAACCACACAAATACACAGCAAAAACCATGTTATCATGGGGACACAGCATCCAAGGTGGGGTTGCATGTTATGGTGGGAAATCGTTATTTCCTCATACGGCAGGAAGAAGGTACAGTGGTAAGAAGAGTATGATGAACTCAAAGTTCTCTTTCCAGAGAGGCCTGGAAAGTGGGATATCACAGCAAGAGAGGCGGTAACACAGACAGAGATCTTGTGATGGTAGACGAAGGAGAGGAAGATTTGAAAATCCAAGGAAGAAGAAAACTATGCAAACAAACAAAAATAAGATGCATATGAAATAAGCGGGGATCAGGGACTTCCCCGGTGGTGCAGTGGTAAAGAATCCACCTTATATTGCAGGGGAAGTGGGTTCGATCCCTGGTCAGGAAACTAAGATCTCAAGTGCCATGGAGCAATTAAGCCCAAGTGCCACAGCTACTGAGCTCACGCACTTCAACTAGAGCCCGCGTGCTGCAAACTACAGAGCCCGCTAGCTCTGGAGCCCGCATGCCACAACTACAGAGCGCACATGCCCTGGAGCCTGCACACCACAACTAGAGGAGAGAAAACCCGCAAGCCACAACTAGAGAGAAGCCTGCACACCACAACAAAGAGCCCGTGTGCCGCAACGAAGATCCTGCGTGCCGCAACTAAGACCCGACGCAGCCAAAAATTTAAAACTGAAATAAAATAAATAAATAAATAATAAAGACACAATTAAAAAAAAAACCACACTCATGGTTTAGAAATAAGCAGGGATAAGATCTCAGAAGAAAACAAAGGGATATATTTTCCTCTTAACTTCCACAAAGAAAGAGTTCTTATACAGGAAGAGAGGTACGTGATAGGGCTGTTTATGTTTCCTCAGACACTATCACAGCTCTGACACCTTCTCTCCTGACCAGAGTTCGACTTCCCTGGCTGCCCACCTTGCTGGGTCTCACCCACTCACCTGGACAGATTCGACCGTGGCTGTCATCTTCTACTGGCCACAGTTGTTCTCCTCGTTCCAACCTGGAGACAGCATCTGGTTTGCTGGCTTGATACCCTGTTCATGAAAAATGATAGAAGAATTAGACATATCGAACTGGGCTGGGATACGGCAGGAAGGGATAATGGTACATGGAGGGAATAAACAGGTTTCACATCTGTAACCTCAAGGCTTTTCTCTCAGGAGAGGGGCGATTATACCCTCTCGTCTGGGGCAAGAGAAGGATCTGAGACTCGACCATTCCAGAGGAATGCAGTTAGTCTGAAGAGTTAAGAGGCTGAGAATGGAATGGTCACTGACGGGCACCCTCTGAGGGACCCAGGGGAGCTGTCCTCACCCACGGACACCAGGTTGCTATAGTTCTCCAGCATCACATCCCGGTACAGGTCCTTCTGATCGGGGTCCAGGAGCTGCCACTCCTCCCACGTGAACTTCATAGTCACGTCGTCATACGTCAGGGATTCCTGTCATAACACAGTCACGTTTAGCCAAGTGATGTTCTTTGGGTGACATGGAAAAATGTAAAGGAAATTATTCTGCTCACTTTTGCCATATAGGAAATTGGTGGGTTTTTTCCTTCTTACGCTCTGATAGAATAAGAATACTAGTAAAATACTATGTTACGGTGCTGTCTTCCAGATGGAATAGATGCGTAAGGCAGGGTTAAAAATGCCAAGCTTCTGGGCTTCCCTGGTGGCGCAGTGGTTGAGAATCCGCCTGCCAATGCAGGGGACACGGGTTCGAGCCCTGGTCTGGGAAGATCCCACATGCCGCGGAGCGGCTGGGCCCGTGAGCCACAACTACTGAGCCTGTGTATCTGGAGCCTGTGCTCCGCAACAAGAGAGGCCGCAATAGTGAGAGGCCCGAGGCCCGTGCACCGCGATGAAGAGTGGCCCCCACTTGCCGCAACTAGAGAAAGCCCTCACACAGAAACGAAGACCCAACTCAGCCATAAATAAATAAATAAAAATTAAAATGGAGATTTCTTTTAAAAAAAAAAATGCCAAGCTTCTCATCATGGCTTGGTCTTTCTGGTTACCAGCCCTCATCCAGGAGCTCACTCAGAGTCACCTCGGTAGAACAAAGTCACTCCTGACACCCAGGAAATGACAAGAGTTTCAGGGGCCCTGTGTCAGGAACAGAGGTCAAAGACCAATATTAGAACAGGAGATACCCCTAGTGTTCTTATCACTTAGGGAATCACAAGGGTTTTAGGAGTTCTGTGCCAGGAACAGGGGGCAGAGGCCAATACATATTTTCTGCTATCTCACAAGCATTCACTAATATCAAACTATATGCTACTTACAAGTAGATGAAGAAAATACATACTAATTTCAGTGGTCAATATACTAAACAAAATAAGAGAAACTGTACAGGAAATTCCCTGGCGGTCCAGTGGTTAGGACTCAGTGCTTTCACTGTGGTGGCCCGCGTTCAATCCCTGGTTGGGGAACTAAGATCTCGCAAGCCATGTGGTCAAAAAAAAAAAAAAGAAAAGAAGAAGAAGAAAAAAAAAACTGTACAAAACACGTATAAAGCATAAAAGATTATTAGATGATCAGGAACTTTATTCAATATCCTGTAATAAACCATAATGAAAAAGAATATGAATACATATAACTGAATTACTTTGCTATACACCAGAAACTAACAGAACATTGTAAATCAACTATACTTCAATAAAAAAATTAAAAAACATGGGCTTCCCTGGTGGCGCAGTGGTTGAGAATCTGCCTGCCAATGCAGGGGTAAACGGGTTCGAGCCCTGGTCTGGGAAGATCCCACATGCCACGGAGCAACTGGGCCCGTGAGCCACAACTACTGAGCCTGCGCGTCTGGAGCCTATGCTCCGCAACAAGAGAGGTCGCGATAGTGAGAGGCCCGCGCACCGCAGTGAAGAATGGCCCCCGCTCGCCGCAACTAGAGAAAGCCCTCGTACAGAAACGAAGACCCAACACAGCCAAAAATAAATAAATAAAATTTAAAAAAAATTAAAAAACAAAAAAAGAATAAAAAGTCCAAAAAAAAGATTATTAGATGATCAAATTTATAAGAAAACTATTCTTTAAAGAATATATATATATGGACAGAGACAATGCACATATATGTGTGTATATCATTAGGTGGGATTAATATCATATTAGATGAAATGAGGAAACATCTGTAGGAAACATGTTTTTACATTTATAAGAAGTAAGGACAGGGACTTCCCTGGTGGCACAGTGGTTAAGAATATGCCTGGCAATGCAGGGGACACAGGTTCGATCCCTGGTCCGGGAAGATCTCACATGCTGTGGAGCAACTAAGCCCATGTGCCACAACTACTGAGCCTGTGCTCTAGAGTCCGTGAGCCGCAACTACTGAGCCCACGTGCCACAACTACTGAAGCCCTAGAGCCCGTGCCCTGCAACAAGAGAAGCCACCGCAGTGAGAAGCACACGCACAGCAATAAAGAGTAGCCCCCACTCGCTGCAACTAGAGAAACCTTGTGCACGGCAACGAAGACCCAACACAGCCAAAAATAAATAAACAAAAATAAATAAATTTATAAAAAAAAAAAAGAAGTAAGGACTGTCAAGGACTGCAGTTAAGGACCCAACACATCACCTCTATGGAGAACCGTCAAAGTCCTATGTGAACTTGAGACCCATGTGCCATGAAACATTAACATCCCTCAAGGAACTGGTCTGCTTTTTCCTCACAGTTGATCCCTATGATATGTGATATAACAAGAAACATATATTTGGTCTTCAGCCCCAGTTTCTAACACAATTGCTCCTAAACCCTTGGAGTTTTTTAAGTAATAGAGGTAAGGGGCATTCTGTGTTATTTATAACAAGTCCCTTTCAAACATACCTGAGTTTATGCTAGCAAGGTGAGTCTTGGTGGACCCCTAGAGAGTTTCAGGATGGGGGTTGGTTGCCCAGGGAACCAACCTTGTGATTAGAGGGTTGGAACTTTCAGCCCCACTTCTAGTCCCCAGGGAGGGGGGAGGGACTGGAAACTGAGCCAATCAACAATAGCCATTGATTTAATCTACCAAACCTACCCAATGAGACCTCCATAAAAAAAACCCTAAACTACAGGGCTCAGAGCACTTCCGGGATGGTGAACACATCTAGGCGCTGGGGGTGTGACACTCCTAGAGAGGGCATGGAAGGTCCTTGTCCCTTCCCTCATATCTTGCCTAAGTATCTTTCCATTTGGCTCTTCCCAAGCTGTATCCTTCATAATGAACCAGTATAGGTAAGCAAAGTCTATTCCTGAGTTATGTGAACCGTTGTAATAAACTATCGAACCTGAGGAAGGGATTTCGGGAACCCCCGATTTGCAGCCAAGTCAGAAGTATGGGTACTGTGGGCAGCCAATACTTGGCATCCAAAGTGAGGGCAGTCCTGTGGGATTGAGCCCTTAAACCTGTGGAGACTGACAGTAACTGCAGTAGTTAAGGTCAGAATTGAATTAAATTGTAGACGCTCAGCTGGTATCTAGAGTTGGAGAAGTGACTGTCGGTCTGGAAAGATCCACACATTTGGTGCCAGAAGTGCTGGGAGTAGAAACAGTTTGTAGTACTGCCTGACATGTAACTTATGATTCTCTTGTGATGGCTGTCAGAGATATTACACAAAAATTGACAGCTAATATAACTCACAGGATTTTGCACATTCACATATTATATCCCAACACGAGTCACGGAATATGAATCCTATGAATAATATATTCCTGATCCAACTTCACCAAGATTTCTCCAGATCCTGCTAGGATCCATTTAAACTTTTCTACTTAGCTGCACTGATTTTTACAGGCAAAGCCACTGGGGAATAAAGAAAGGATAAAAGAAACCAAAAGTCACCTGGGCCTGGATCATTTTCTTCTGACTTTGGGAAGTGGCTGCAAACTGGGATGTTGTCTTTAGCTCTTCTGGATCAGCTCTACATTTCTGTGCAAAAATCTCAGTCTCCAATCAAGGATGTCTCCAGAACTGACAGTACTTAAGTCTCAGAATCTTTTCCTCCTTCTTTCCTTTGATCCCTCTTGTTCCTGGGGAGCCAGCACCTGTGGGCTGAAGAGCAAATTACTCTGAGTGGCACATTCTCTTTTGGCCCAGATGCTGTCAGTGTTGCTGGCCACTCATCTTAAATTAAGGCCCCCAAAGATCGATCGGTCCTTTTATTAAGAAGCTTTTACATCTGGGCCAATAAAACACAACATTCCAAATATTTGGGAAGTACACCTTTCTCTAGTAAAGTGGAAGCAGTAAGACTGTGAAAGGGGATGTGGGAAGGAGAACCAGCACAGCACAATGCCCCACTGGCAGGGAAATCCACAGGTAGATCAACTTTAGGAAAGAGGACACACAGATAGGATATACACATTTTTCTTCTTTTAAACCACGTGCGTCCACGTACCTCTTCAAAAGTCTTTTTACATCCCAGGGTTCACATACTCAAATTTGAAGAACATCATGCTAAGCAAATAAGAAGCACCGTCATGTAATTTCTCATTACCATCCACCTCTTGATCCTCGATAAGAGTATTATAAGCATAAACCTATAAAGGATACTCACCCAAAAATCCTCTAGGAATAAAACTGAAATAAAAACATTTTCAGGGGTCGGGGGGGAGAAGGATAAATTAGGAGTTTGGGATTATCATATACACACTACCATATATAAAACAGATAACCAACAAAGACGTACTGTATAGCACAGGGAACTATATTCAATATTTTGTAATAAACTGTAGGAGAAAAGAATCTGAAAAAAAATAGATATATATGTACGTACAACTGAATCATTTTGCTGTACACCTGAAACTAACACAACACTGTAAATCAACTGTACTTCAATTAAAAAAAAAAACATTTTCAGGCAAAACCAGAGAGAATTCTTCATCAGAAGACCTGTAATACAGCAAATGCACATGTTCTTCAAGCAAAAGGAAAGGGTCCTCCAATGTAAGCAGAGGACCAAGGAATGAAAAGGAACTAAACTGGTAAATAAGCAGTTAAGTCTAAATTAGTACCAGCTGGGAAAATTATCATATCTCAGGAGGTTTTAAAAATATAGAGAGTTAACCACCACTTCCCTGGTGGCGCAGTGGTTAAGAATCTGCCTGCCTGGGCTTCCCTGGTGGCGCAGTGGTTGAGAATCTGCCTGCTAATGCAGGGGACACGGGTTCGAGCCCTGGTCCGGGAAGATCCCACATGCCATGGAGCAACTAAGCCTGTGCACCACAACTACTGAGCCCGCTCTCTAGAGCCCGCGAGCCACAACTACTGAGCCCACGCGCCTAGAGCCTGTGCTCCGCAACAAGAGAAGCCACTGCAGTGAGAAGCCCACGCACTGCAAGGAAGAGTAGCCCCCGCTCGCCGTAACTAGAGAAAGCCCGCGTGTAGCAATGAAGACCCAATGCAGCCAAAAATAAATAAACAAATAAATAAAATAAATAAATTTTTTAAAAATAGAGTTAAAATTTACCATGATAGCATATAAATTATGAGGTGGGTAAACGAATGAGTGTTCTAAGATCTCTGTATAGATAGAGTATTAAAGTACTAATTACAGTAACACTTTGACAAAGGTTGTATATTATTTGTAATCTCTGATGTCAAAATGAAACTAATAACTTTTAAAAACATACATAATTTCTATGTTAAGAGACAGAAAATATAATGTACATGGCTTCTGTGGCAATTACTCAACTCTACCACTGTAGCTCAAAAGCAGTCATACTTTTGGACTTCCCTTGGTGGTCCACTGCATGGGGCACGGGTTCCATCCCTGGTTGGGGAATTTCCACATGCCGTGCAATGTGGCCAAAAAACAGCCGTATTTAAAAAACAAAAAAATAGGTGTGCTAGGTTCCAATAAAACTTTATTAACAAAAACAGGCACTGGGCCAGAGTTAATCCATGGGCTCCAGGTGTCCAACCCTGAATTGGAGCAGAATAGCCATATGATCATCTAAATCAAGAGTCAGTAACAGACTCTCCAGGGCCTGGACCATCTGTTTTTACAAATCAAGGTTTATGGGAACACAGCCAGACGCATCTGTTGACTATTGTCTTAGGCTGTTTTTACACTATAACAGCAGGGTTGAGAATCTGAGTTTGGATACATTACCCACTGCAATGCAGTTTGAAAAAATAATAATAAAAGGTGAGTTTTGAATATAAGGAGAGGCAAATTGTATTTGCCTAATATGTTTATATATCTGTTTAGTCAGGAGGCTGGTTACAAAATTAAAATGGAAAAATTCTATACGATTCTAAAGCATACACAGGTCAAGTATCTATTTAAAAGAACGTCTCCTGGGAACAATTTAACATTCAAGCGAAAATGATCAATGAAACTATCAACTGGTAACCTAAAAATCCATTTCTAAGAATCTCTGAAAGGAAAATATTGGCAAAAGTGTGATATTTGACAGGTCATTTTTACTTTCTTCACTATATTTTTCATAAGAGCATGTATATTTTAAAAATCAGAGAGGGCACTTCTCTGGTTGTCCAGTGATAAAGAATCCGCCTTCCAATGCAGGGGATGCGGATTCAATCCCTGGTCAGGGAACTAAGATCCCACATGCCGAGGAGCAACTAAACCCGCGCGCCACAAACTGCAGAGCCCATGCGCCCTGGAGCCTGCGCACCACAACTAGAGAAAACCCGCAGACCACAACTAGAGAGAAGCCTGCACGCTGCAACGAAGAGCCTACGCCGCAACTAAGACCTGATGCAGCCAAAAAAGAAGAAAGAAAAAAAAAATCAGGGAAATATCAGCATTCTACACTTTAAATAAAATTGCTGTAGCACGGTCATTAATATAAGTTCATGGCTTTCGAAGTTTTCTTTCCAAAAAAAAAATAGAGAGGGAAAACAAGGAGGAAAGCAGGGAGAGAGAAAATGAGTTATAAATACAAATTTTACAAAACACAAAGCCACAAATATGGGGAAATTAGCAGCTTTTTTACTCAGCTATGCTATGCATCTGCCATCACAGTTCATTATTTAAGGTATTTTACTTCACTGAATCTTCAAAATAACTCTAAGGGAGAGATTTTAATTGCTTTTCTTTTCTTTTTTTCTAAGAAGGAAACAGACAAGAGGTCACACGAACTGCACAATGAGCAGGAGGCAGAATTTGGATTGAAAAACCAGATTCATCTCGTTTCGAAATTAATTTTCACTCCACACCAGGCCAAAATTATTTGTAAATAAGATGTCTGTTCATTACATAAAGAAAGGAAACAAGTAAAAGGCTGTTAGTAGAACTGTAATTAATCATGTGATTGAATAAGTATTTAAAGTAATGGTAGAGGTCTGCAACTTACTTGGAAATATACCAAAACCAACAACAACAAAAGACTGATATATGAACAGAAGGATGAACAGAGGGTTAGGTAACTAACTGGTAGAGCAAGTCTAGTACTATTAATAATAAAGCCTAAGTGGTAGGTATATGGGTGGTTAATATAAAATCCTTTCAATATTTCTGTATGTTTGAAAATTTTCACACTAAAATGGTGGGTGGAAAGAAAGATATTGTAGGTTTAAGAATTTAGTAAGGTGACCAAACATAAATATTTAAAGTTAATTGCTGGGGGGCGTGGGGAGAGGATAAATTAGGAGGATGGGATTAACATACACACACTACTATATGTAATATAGATAACCAACAAGGACCTACTGTGTAGCACAGGGAGCTATACTCAATATTTTGTAATAACCTAGAAGGGAAAAGAATCTGAAAAAGATATCTATATATACATGTATAACTGAATCAATGTGCTGTACACGTGAAACACGATATTGTAAATCAACTATACTTCAATTTTTAAAAAATCAGCCAAAAATAAATAAATAAATAAAGTCAACTGCTCTTTTATGTTGTAGAAAATTATAAGGAAACGGGAGTTAGCAAATAATAATATGTTTACAATTGCAATTAAAATAAGTAGTCTAGGCTGGAGATGAAAGGCAAGGGAACAAATCCATGGGTAAATGCATAATCATAAAATGTTCCAAAAAATGACACCTAAGTATTTTAAATATTTCACGTCTTATAAATGTATGCAGTCACTGAATATAAACCTACTTATAATACCACCAGTTCACTCATTTAAAATAATTTGTAAATCTATATTCCATGAAATAAAGTGAAAGAGAAAATCATAGTACCATTTACACAATTTATCTGAATTATGAATATGAAGGACATGATATAAACGCCTAAAACTGAAATACACTAAAATTTTACAAGCATTGTCCTTTGGGAACAGAACTCACGGTGACAGAGATGTTATTTTACTTGTTTTAGACAGAATCTGAAAAGAAATAGCCAAGAGGAACGTGCAGGACTCTTGCAGGACAAAGGATAAAAGCTGCATCTTAAGTATCGTAAAACATACTGCTATTAGATATTCATCTGGTGGATCTCTGGATCATTCATCTTGCCAAAAACCTTCATTTCTGAGAGTTTAAGAGTACGGGGTGATGTTGGGTGCCAAAGAGGATTTTAAAACTAGTGGTGAAGAAGGGACTCGGACCGACCTAAACGGCAGAAGGGTAACGTTAACGTCCATCACATCTGTTATACAGGCCGAGGTTGGAGCTCAACACACGCAGCGGCCAAGTACTCGGGCCTCCAAAGTATCAGCCCATACACTCATCTGTACCCCAAACGATTACTACCACCACCCGGATTAATCTCAGAGACTCCTGTCCATTAATCCCGAAACAGATACTCCATCTTTTAGCCCCAAACAAAACCCGAACCATAAACAGCATTCACTGACAAACACCACCCTCCAGTTCGCAATCACTGAGCCCTAAAGAGAGTAAACGGCAAAGACCCCAACACGTGCCCTCGCGACTAAATCGTTGACCTCTAGGGATCTTTAACCACTAAGCACAAGAGAATCTCCTGATTGAAGCCAGAAGTACCCCAACCGCACATACACTGTTACCCACCCTTTAGGGCTCCCCTGGAAAAGAACACCCATTCACGCTGTCCTCCCGCTTGTATTCCACACGCACCACCCAACGCGGACGCTGACAGGCCCTCCCTCCCCACTGTCCACGAAGAGACCCAGCCACTAACTTGACTTCCTCCAGGGACGATCGCGACCCATCCACGGCTGAACTTACTTCGCGGAACTTCGTCGCTTCCCTCATCACCGCGGTACGGTGGCCAACGAGGGTCTGAGGCGTTTCTGCCGCAAAAAGACAACTGAATTTCCGGCTTCTCTTCGGAGGTAACTTGGCCGCGCCCTCTAGCCTGGCCCTGTGGGCGCGGCCATGTTTGGGGATCGGGCGTCTGAAGAGCGAGGAGCCTCGTTTTGCGCTTGTGCGCGGGGACGGCTGGGAAGACGGGAGGTCACCGAAACTGTCAATTTTGGGGCACCTGAACCCTTAATAAAAACGGACGTATGCGCATAAGCTCGAGCTTGCACCAAACAAGAAAGGCATGGGGGTAAATCCCTTTCTGCGAGCTGGCAAGAAAATTAAAATGGCAGTGACGTTGATCCACTTTGTACGAAAGTTAGGAAACGGCCCAGTGGGCGCAACCATCTTACAGGAAGTGGAGGAATCCGTACAGCACAACTCGCGTTTGGGAAAAGGCGAACCGTCCGGTAGAGGATATCTGGGCCAAGTTTCTAGAGAAATTGGCCTGAAGGGACTTTTGAACGGCACAGAGCTTGGAGAAGCTCTGACGTTACAGGGATGGCGGCCATAGGTTAGGAAATAAAAACAGCTGGAACGTGCTAAAGCTGTTCGTATGTATGGGGGAAAGGCCACTGAAGGCGGGCCCAATGTGAAGGGCGGTACCTATGACAGAGGGGGGAAGCTATCCCTTTGGGGTCCAAAGACAAAGACAGGGCTCTTAAGACCAAGGGTCAAAAATTAAGGAAATATGACTTAAAGGAGAATAAAAGGTTGTGTAAAAAAAAGAGAGTAATCATGTTACACTACGTGAGTCAGTTGCAAATAGCTTTACAAAGTCATAGTAATGTAACACCGTAACTGTGGTTCCAACTAAACCCGTTGGAAGAATGGAGGAAAAGGAAAGGAAATGCCGTGTGTGTGTGTGTGTGTGTGTGTGTGTGTGTGTGATAGATATGAGTGTATTGAAACAGAAATGTCTAAACTACTCCAGACCCAATGGATCATTTTACATTCCCACCATCGATATATGAGATCCACTTTCTCTGATTCCTCACTAGGATTTGTTATAAAGAGATTTTAAAAGGAATAAGAAAAAGATGACCAACCTAAATTTCGTTTTTACTTTTTAAAATTATTTTTTAATTTTTGGCTGCGTTGGGTCTTCGTTGCTGCACGCAGGCTTTCTTCTACTTGTGGCAAGTGGGGGCTGCTCTTCATTGCTGTGCATGGGCTTCTCATTGCGGTGGCTCCTCTTGTTGCGGAGCACAGGCTCTAGGCGTGCGGGCTTCAGTAGTTGCCGCGGGTGGGCTTGGTAGCTGTGGCTCACGGGCTCTAGAGCGCAGGCTCAGTAGCTGTGGCGCATGGGCTTAGCTGCTCTGCGGCATGTGGGATCTTCCTGGACCAGGGCTTGAACTCATGTCCCCTGCACTGGTAGGCGGATTCTTAACCACTGCACCACTGGGGAAGCCCAGGCCAACCTAAAATTTTTAATAGCTAAATAATATACTGGCCACTTATTTTTAAAAATCGCAAATACTTAATTTTTAAAATGCCAGTCTTACTAATATTCAAATTCATGAAGAGTGAATGATGAATAATGTTCAGTCTCAGGCTATGGGATAAAGGCATTCTATTGGGCTTTGTCTCTCATCTGCACAGTAGATAACAGAGGTGTCCACTACATACAGCTTTGAATGAATTGATATGTTATTATCAAGCTTGTCATAGATCTAGTTCCAAAAATGCACACCAATAAATTTTACGTGTTAGACGTTTGGTATGTTTTTTAGGGGGGCAGGATTGAGTCTAGAGTATAAAAATTAATAAAATGTTTTTAGAGTACAACTTGCAATTACCCAATTTAAGCTTTTGTCTTAGAGCCACCAATCAATTTTAAGAATTGAAATTCAGTAGAAATTATTTTTGTGAGAACAAACATGTACAAGGATATTCATAGCATCTATTTTGACAATTTTAAGGAAATAAATAATCTTGTGATTGTTACAAAAACTTACTCTTGCATCTTGCATTCACACCTTTGGATAGTGCTCCTGCACAGTAACTGTGACCAGTGTGTCCAATGGGACAATAGCAAGCTTGACACCGAGGACAGAAATAGACTTGCCCACTGAGGCATGTTCTATTTGTCTCTTGGAGCTCTTCTGACACATTGTAATAGAGCCCAGGTTAGCCTTGGGATGAGAGACTATGTGAAAAGTGGCCTCAACCATTCCAGGGGAGGCTCAGATACATCAGAAAAGCCACCTAGATCGTGTAGCCCCCAGTCAGGACAGCGCACACCAGACAGTCCAACCGTCAACCCACATAACAGAATTAATATTTATTATAATTAACGTTTGTTGTCTTTAGACATTAAGTTTTAGAGAGGTAGGTTTGTAATGCAGTCAAAGGTAACTAATACCAATATGAATGTACATTAGTAGGTGATGGGTTAAATAAATCATGAGATGTCTCTTCACGAACACTATGTAGACATAAAAAGAATGAAGAAGATTGTTATTGGTACAGCTACTATGAAAAACAGTATACAGATTCCTCAAAAAATTAAAAATAGAAGTACCATATGATTCAGCAAGTCCACTCCTGGGTATATATATCCAGAAAAAAATGAAAACTCTTAATTTGAAAAGATACGTGCATCCCCAATGTTCACAGCAGCACTATTTACAAGAGCCATGACATGGAAACAGCCTAAATGTCTATTGACAGATGAATGGATAGAGAAAACGTGGTGTTTATGCAATGGAATATTATCTAACCATAAAAAGAAGGAAATCTTGCCATTTGCGACATTGAGGGCATTTTGCTAAGTGAAATACATCAGGCCGAGAAAGACGAATATTGTATGATCTCTCTTATTTGTAGAATCCAAAACCCCCCAAACTTGTAGATAATAAAGAACAGATTGTGGTTGCCAGAGGCTGGAAGGGGGTGGGAGGGTGGAAATGGTGAAGGTGGTCAAAAGGTACAAATTTCCAGTTATAAGTAAGTCCAAAAATGATGATGATAATGATAATAACAACAACAATAACAGGGTTGTTAGCCATGAGGGAAATGCAGGTTAAGCTCAAGATCAGATATGACCACAAACCTAATAGAATGAGTAATGTAAGCTAGGACAATACCAAGTGCTGGTGAGGATGAAGAGCAATTGAATCTCTCATCTATTGCTAGTAGAGTGGCTAAAATAAAATATACTGAAAATACCAAATGCTGGAGAGGATGTGGAACAAGTGGATTTCATACACTGCTGGTGAGAATGTCGAATGGTATAGCCACTCTGGAAGAGAGTTTGGTAGTTTCTTTTAAAGCTAAACACAACTTACCATATGTCCTAATAAGCACATACCTGAATATTTATTATAGAGGAATGAAAATTTATGTTCACACAAAACCCTGGATGCCGATTTACAGCATCTTTCCCTATAACAGTTGAAACCAGGAAACAATACAAACTTCTTTGAAGAGTGAATGGATAAACAAACTAATACATCCAGTATGTATACTACTCACTAATAAAAATAAAACAATACAACTCAAATAAGTCTTAAGAGCAATTTGCTGAGGGGCAAAAAAACCAAAAAGCTTACATGTCCCTCATTAATAAGAAATTGTAAATTTGTATAAATAAATACAACTTATTTATATAAAATCCAGTTATAAAAATTATTTTGATAACATTCATAAATGACAAAATTATATTGATGGAAAACAGACAAGTGGTTGCCAGAGGTAGGTTTGGATAGAGGATGTGAGCATAAAAAGGTAGCATGAGGGTGTCTGTGTTGATTAAACAGTTGTACGTCCTGGGGATGACGGTTACAATGAAATCTATATATGTAATAAAACACCTTAGAATTACAAAAAAAATGATTAAAAAATTCATGTAAAATCTAGTGAAATCTAAATTCCAAAGATTAGACGTTAACAGTATACTACCAATGTCATTTTCCTGGGTTCGATAATAAAATATGGTTACATAAAATGTTTTTACTGGAAGAAGGTGCAGAAAGGATACTAGGGAATCTGGACTACTTTTGCATTTTCTTATAAGTTAAAATGATTTCAAATTATAAATTTTATAAAAACTTTGAAGGTGGTTTTGTAAAATATTTGGTCATATTTATAAACTGAGTTAAGCAAGTGCAAGTACATGTTCATATTCAGTTTCCTTTTAAAGTTCAGTATGTTAAATTTACAATTATGTTTATAGCCGAAGAAAAGTAAGAGCTAATCACATATGAGGGTAAGCCTAGAACACTCTTGCATCGTATATAACAATAAAAATCAGTGATGAGAAAAGCAGACTTCTTTTTAAAACTATGGAATTACTGACAAGGCAACCAGAAAGGAGATTCAGGTGCATTATCTGATATATGATGAGGTTAGAGTTGTAACAAAAAGCACTCAAACATTTATCACTTGCACAGGACTTCGTTCCTTTTTAAATCCTCTGATATTTGACTAAAGATGCTCTACCTTTAGCATGTTCATAAAGGTTTTAATTTCTATATGATTTCCTGACAAATGATGAGGCAGAATGTATCACTGAAATTCTGCCATATACACTATCCTCTTAAAAGTTTTTCTCCAGTGTGAACTCTGACACTCATTGAGGTCTTCTTTCTGGGGGAAAGACATTCCCGTGGTCATCACATTTCCTTTTTTTTAAAAAAATCATATTTCTATGAACAATGAGCTCACTGATGATCAATGAAGATCCCTGATAATAAAGTCTGTCTTCCCACTGAAGACTTTCCTAGTCTCTGCATTCACAGAATTTGTCGGAGAATACAGGGTATATACTTTTCAGACATATAATGAAGTCAGAAAGTTTCGCCCAAGGCATCTCCACAATGAGTGTATCAGAGTTTTTCCAACATGTTTTCATTGACAGAAAATGTGAGGTAAGGATCACCAAAGGCACTACCACATTCAATATATTCACCAGGTTTATCTCCTGCACAAATCCTTTCATCTCCTCAGGGCACACATCTGATAACAGGCAGTACCATGATTACGTTCTGCTCTGCTAGAAACACTGGTGTTTAAACAAAGTCTTAGCTGCCACAGAAGGCATTTCCCCAGTCACTGCATTAACGGGGCTCTTGTTCAATCGTAAGTAATGAGCTGTGCCTCTCTGTTAAAGGAATTTCCAACTTGACCGAATCTACTCATTTCTCTTATGTGCATTTTCTTATGTTTAACAAGGTTTGACAAGTGGGAGAAGGCTTTCTCACAATCACTGCATCCATATGGTCTTTCTCCTGTGTGAGTTCTTTGATGTACATTGAGTACTGACTTCGTGGTGAAGGCTTTTCCGCATTCATTGCACTCATAGGGTTTCTCTCCTGTGTGAATTCTCTGATGGGTAATGAGACCATACTTGTGGGAATAGGATTTTCCACACTCAGTACATACAAAGGGCGTCTTTCCTGTATGACACCTCTCATGTTGTATGAGGCATATCTTCTGGCTGAAGGCTTTTCCACACTCACTGCATTCATAGGGTTTCTCTCCTGTGTGAGTTCGCTGATGTATAACAAGAGTGCGCTTTGTGGTGAAGCCTTTTCCGCATTCGTTACATAGGTAAGATTTCTCTCCCGTGTGAGTTCGCTGATGTATAATGAGAGTGCGTTTCACAGTGAAGCCTTTCCCACATTCACTGCATATGTAAGATTTCTCCCCTGTATGAGATCGCTGATGTACGATGAGATTACTCTTCACGGTGAAGCCTTTCCCACATTCACTGCACAAATATGGTTTCTCTCCAGTATGAGTTCGCTGGTGCACAACAAGATAGCGCTTCATAGTGAAGCCTTTCGCACACTCGCTGCATACATAGGGTTTCTCCCCTGTGTGAGTGCGCTGGTGCACAATGAGATTGCTCTTCACGGTGAAGCCTTTCCCACATTCACTGCACACATAAGGTTTCTCTCCACTGTGAGTTCGCTGATGTGCAATCAGATAGCGCCTCACTGTGAAGCCTTTTCCACACTCACTGCATATATAGGATTTCTCTCCTGTTTGGGTTTGCTGATGTACAGTGGGACTGCTCTTCACAGTAGAGACTTTTCTGCATTCACTGGTTAAATGGGGTTTGTCTTGTGTTTGAGTTTTCTGATGTTTAGTGAACGTGACATTTCTGGAGAAGGATTTCTCACACAGATCACACCGATGGAGTTTGTCTCCTATATGAATGCTCTCATGAGAAATAAGCTGAGATTTCCCGATGCATGTTTTCTCACTTTCAGTGCAGGCCTGGGATTTCTCTATTTTGTGAGTCCTCTGATGCTTAAGGACTTGGAACTTAGCAATGATGTGTTTTATACTTTCAGGAAATTCAATTCCAGAATACAACTGTTCACAATCACCATGTAGAAAGAATTTCTTATCTCCATTAAACTCCACAGGGTTCTTTATTTCATATCTTCTCTTTTGGTTAACTAAACTTAAGCTTGATTTCCAAGCTTTTCTACATAAGTCAAATGTATGATTTTGTATTAGGGCTAAACGTGTTTTGCTCAGATGAATACTCTTTCTAAATGCATTCTGTTCACTGCATTGTTGCAGGCTCTTTGGAAATCTTTGGTCTTGAGAGTGCTCTGGCAGATGACTGTCAACTTTCCCAATTCCTAGGAAAAAAAGGAAATGATAAATTATTTCACAAGAGTGGTATGGAATGAAAGTGCTTAAAAGATGATATAGTGGGGGGACTGGATCTTTATTGTCTACCATATGATCCCAGTACAAAATTATAAAGATGTAAGAGGAAATAAATATCAGATCCAAGAAGAGACAAGGAATATATTTAAAGCTAAATACCCACAAAGAAAGAGTGCTCATCTGGGGAGATGACTATGTGGAGCAGCTGTTGTGGGGGCCTCAGTCACCCTCACAGCTGGGACTCCTTCTCTTAATGACTAGAATATGACCTCCCTGACCACTCCCCTTGCTGGTTCTCTCTCACTCACCTGGACGGGTTCTATTCTGGATTTCGTTTTCTGTTATGCATGGTTCTTTTCCATGTTCCAACTTGGAGAGTGTATCTGATTTGGTAGCTTGATACCCTGTTCGTGAGAAATGATAGAAGACTTAGATACAGGGACTGGGGTACAGTATGTCAAGATGGGAAAATACTGCATTTTAGAGACAAAATTTCTTGTATGCAAAGTAAAAGTTCTCCTTCAGCATACAGGAGATTATACCCTTTTGTTTGGGGCCAGAGAGGGGACTGAAAATCTAACTCTTTGGAAGACCACAGTGACTGCAAAGCTTTCATCAGGTGATGGAGAAAAGGCCAGTGACTGGGCACCTCTAAGTGACACAGGGAGCTGTCCTTACCCAATGACACCAAATTGTTAAAGTTCTCCAACATCACATCCCGGTATAAGTCTTTCTGAGCAGGATCCAGGAGCTGCCACTCCTCCCAGTTGAACTCCACAGCCACATCCTCCAGTGTCAGCAATTCCTGTAATAACAGAGTCCAGTTTAATATGATGGGAATTCTTTTTATCAATATGGAAGAAGCATGAGAAAAGTTGTTCTAATTTTCACTGTATAGCCTGCATCTATATACTTTTCTCAAATACATTTCAGTAGAAGCAAAATCCTATCTTTCTATCTATATATTTTAGCACCTATTTCCATTTGCATACTAAAAATATGCAAATGACATCAGGATAAATAAAGTATTCCTACATTACCATGAAACTTCACAGCCAATATGAGAATCAACCATGAACAGCCTCTACATCCAGAATTTACAACAGTGTTTTCAATAAATGTAAAAAACCCCAGAAACTATACAAGATACGTCCACAGCAAAAAAAAAAAAAAGACCATTAAAGTTGATTAGGAAGATTTGAAAACAAAAACAAAAAGAAAATATAGTAATGGAGAAGCAGTATCCAAAGATCTAAAGGTGAACATTTCAAGACTGATTAAACACTCTGAACTTCAGACTCAGGAATCCCAACAAATTCCAAGCACGAAGTCTATATATAGGCACATCAGACTAAAACTATAATACACAAAATATGAAGAGAAACTATAAAAGCATCCAGAGACAAAAGACAGATTACCTACAACAGAAACAATAGAACTCAGAAAAAAAATGGAATATTATCTTCAAAGTTCTGATTTTTGTGCCAGAAAGGTCAGACATGAAGGCCACTCGGTACTGAAACACATGACTCTCATCATGGAGTCCTGGACAGCATTATCTTCTCCCAGCCACATTGTGTGACAGTCCTCAGGAGTACTGCCAACCAAGGAAGCTCACCTGAACTTCAGTGTCCAGAGTTTTTATTGAAGCTTCATTATATATGCATGATTTATTGAATCACTGACCACATGGCTGAACACAGGTCCTTCCCCCTTCCTGGAGGCTAGACTGGTTACATATGGCTGAAAGCCACAAGCCTCTAATCACATGGTTGGTCTTTTTGGCATGGACAGCCCTCATCTTGAGTTATCTCATGAGCACAAATCATCTAGGGCCCACATGAGTCACCTCATAGCATAAACTATAAAGTGTGGTCCCAGTGGTCCAAGATGAAAAACAAAGACACTCTTATCACATGGGTAATTCCAAGGGTTTAGAGGTTACCTCCCAGGAATCAGAGACAAAAGTCAGCCAAATTCCTTATTACATACTAGGTATTTATGCCCCTGTGAGGTACCCTTCCCTTGAGCATGGGCTGAATTGTTTCTAAAAAAAAAAAAAGAATAGAGCAAAGGTGATGAGATACCCCTTTTAAATTAGGCTATATATGATTTCCAGCTTGCTAACAGAATCTGTCCTTTGATGACTTTGATGAAACAACATGGCATGTTAGGGGGGCCCACGTGACAAGGAACTCAGTGGTCTTACATGAGCAGACAGGTAGAAACTAAGGATCTCATTTGAGTTCTGGAAATGAATTCTGCCAACAACCATGTAAGTGAGCTTAGAAGTGCATCCTTCCTCACTTGAGCCTTCAGATCAGACCCCATCCTAGGGCTTACACCTTGATTGCAGCCACACGATAGACGTTGAAACAAAGTACTCAGCAATTATATGATACAAAAATAAACATTTGGTCTTTGTCCCTGGTTCCTGGTACCCTACCTCCTAAAACACTTAGAATCTCCACACCGATAAGTGTTTTTTGTATGCTAATAACATGACAGGTAGGGGGAGGGCACCCAGACAGCTTCGGGATGGGGGCTGGTTGCTAGAGGAACAAACCATGTGATGAAACTTCCAGAGAGGGGAGAGGGGCTGGAGACTGAGTTCAATCACCAATGGCCAATGATTTAATCAATCATGCCTAAGTAATGAAACCTTCAAAAAAACCCCAAAACCACAGGTTTGGCAAGTTTCCAAGTTGGTGAACACAGTGAGGTACTGGAAGGGTGACACACCCCCATACCTTGCTCTATGCGTCTCTTCCATTTGACTGTTCCTGAGTCGTATCATGTAAATGTAAGTAAATAAATCTGTAAATTAAGAAAAGTGCTTTCCTGAGTTCTGTGAGTTTTTGAGCAAATTATCAAACCTGAGGAAGGGATTGTGGAAACTGTAGCCACTCTGAAGCAGTACAGATACAATTTCACAAAAAGCCATTAACAAGAATGTTTAATGTCACATGGTTTGTAATAACAAGAATATCTAAATATTCATCAATACGTGAATTATTGAATTATCACACATATATCATTTGGTGTTCATTGCATCACGTAAAAAAGAAGAAAGCTGGCCTGTAGACACCAAAATGTAAAGAATTCCAGTACACTGAGATTAACCAAGATGGCGGAGTAGAAGGACGTGCTCTCACTCCCTCTTGCGAGAGCACCAGAATCACCACTGGCTGCTGGACAATCATTGACAGGAAGACCCTGGACTTCACCAAGGAGGATACCCCGCGTCCAAGGACAGAGGAGAAGCCACAGTGAGACGGTAGGAGGGGCACAATCAGAGTAAAATCAAATCCCATAACTGCTGGGTGGGTGACTCACAGACTGGCGAACACTTATACCACAGAATTCCACCCACTGGAGTGAAGGTTCTGAGCCCCACGTCAGGCTTCCCAACCTGGGGGTCCGGCAACGGGAGGAGGAATTCCTAGAGAATCAGACTTTGAAGCCTAGAGGGAATTGATTGCAGGACTTTGACAGGACTGGGGGAAACAGAGACCCCACTCTTGGAGGGCACACACAAAGTAATGTGTGCATCGGGACCCAGGGGAAGGAGCAGTGACCCTGGGGGAGACTGAACCGGACCTACCTGCTGGTGTTGGGGGGTCTCCTGCAGAGGCGAGTGGTGGCTCTGTTTCACCGTGGGGATAAGGACACTGGCAGCAGAGGCTCTGGGAAGTTCTCCTTGGCGTGAGCCCTCCCAGAGTCTGCCATTGACCCCACCAAAGAGCACCGGTAGGCTCCAGTGTTGGGTTGCCTCAGGCAAAACAACCAACAGGGAGGGAACCCAGCCCCACCCATCAACAGTCAAGTGGATTAAGGTTTTACTGAGCTCTGACCACCACAGCAACAGGGAGGGAACCCAGCCCCACCCATCAACAGTCAAGTGGATTAAGGTTTTACTGAGCTCTGACCGCCACAGCAACAGTCAGCTCTACCCACCACCAGAGCCTCCCATCAAGCCTCTTAGATAGCCTCAACCACCAGAGGGCAGACAACAGAAGCAAGAAAAACTACGATCCTGCAGCCTGTGGACCAAAAACCACAGTTACAGAAAGATAGAGAAGATGAAAAGGCAGAGGGCTATGCACCAGATGAAGGAACAAGAAAAAACCCCAGAAAAACAACTAAATGAAGTGGAGATAGGCAACCTTCCAGAAAAAGAATTCAGAATAATGATAGTGAAGATGATCCAGGACCTCGGAATAAGAATGGAGGCAAAGATTGAGAAGATGCAAGAAATGATTAACAAAGACCTAGAAGAATTAAAGAACAAACAAACAGAGATCACCAATACAATAACTGAAATGAAAACTACACTAGAAGGAATCAATAGCAGAATAACTGAGGCAGAAGAACGGATAAGTGACCTGGAAGACAGAATGGTGGAATTCACTGCTGCAGAACAGACTAAAGAAAAAAGAATGAAAAGAAATGAAGACAGCCTAAGAGACCTCTGGGACAACATTAAACGCAACAACATTCGCATTATAGGGGTCCCAGAAGGAGAAGAGAGAGAGAAAGGACCAGAGAAAATATTTGAAGAGATTATAGTCGAAAACTTCCCTAACATGGGAAAGGAAATAGCCACCCAAGTCCAGGAAGCGCAGAGAGTCCCATACAGAATAAACCCAAGGAGAAACACGCCGAGACACATAGTAATCAAAGTGGCAAAAATTAAAGACAAAGAAAAATTATTGAAAGCAGCAAGGGAAAAACGACAAATAACATACAAAGGAACTCCCATAAGGTTAACAGCTGATTTCTCAGCAGAAACTCTGCAAGCCAGAAGGGAGTGGCATGATATACTTAAAGTGATGAAAGGGAAGAACCTACAACCAAGATTACTCTACCCGGCAAGGATCTCATTTAGATTTGATGGAGAAATCAAAAGCTTTGCAGACAAGCAAAAGCTAAGAGAATTCAGCACCACCAAACCAGCTCTACAACAAATGCTAAAGGAACTTCTCTAAGTGGGAAACACAAGAGAAGAAAAGGACCTACAAAGACAAACCCAAAACAATTAAGAAAATGGTCATAGGAACATACATATCGATAATTACCTTAAACGTGAATGGATTAAATGCCCCAACCAAAAGACATAGACTGGCTGAATGGATACAAAAACAAGACCCATATATATGCTGTCTACAAGAGACCCACTTTAGACCTAGGGACACATACAGACTGAAAGTGAGGGGATGGAAAAAGATATTCCATGCAAATGGAAATCAAAAGAAAGCTGGAGTAGCTATACTCATATCAGATAAAATAGACTTTAAAATAAAGAATGTTACAAGAGACAAGGAAGGACACTACATAATGATCCAGGGATCAATCCAAGAAGAAGATATAACAATTATAAATATATATGCACCCAACATAGGAGCACCTCAATACATAAGGCAACTGCTAACAGCTATAAAAGAGGAAATCGACAGTAACACAATAATAGTGGGGGACTTTAACACCTCACTTACACCAATGGACAGATCATCCAAAATGAAAATAAATAAGGAAACAGAAGCTTTAAATGACACAATAGACCAGATAGATTTAATTGATATATATAGGACATTCCATCCAAAAACAGCAGATTACACGTTCTTCTCAAGTGCGCACGGAACATTCTCCAGGATAGATCACATCTTGGGTCACAAATCAAGCCTCAGTAAATTTAAGAAAATTGAAATCATATCAAGCATCTTTTCTGACCACAACGCTATGAGATTAGAAATGAATTACAGGGAAAAAAACGTAAAAAGGACAAACACATGGAGGCTAAACAATACGTTACTAAATAACCAAGAGATCACTGAAGAAATCAAAGAGGAAATCAAAAAATACCTAGAGACAAATGACAATGAAAACACGACGACCCAAAACCTATGGGATGCAGCAAAAGCGGTTCTAAGAGGGAAGTTTATAGCTATACAAGCCTACCTAAAGAAACAAGAAAAATCTCAAGTAAACAATCTAACCTTACACCTAAAGAAACTAGAGAAAGAAGAACAAACAAAACCCAAAGTTAGCAGAAGGAAAGAAATCATAAAGATCAGAGCAGAAATAAATGAAATAGAAACAAAGAAAACAATAGCAAAGATCAATAAAACTAAAAGTTGGTTCTTTGAGAAGATAAACAAAATTGATAAGCCATTAGCCAGACTCATCAAGAAAAAGAGGGAGAGGACTCAAATCAATAAAATCAGAAATGAAAAAGGAGAAGTTACAACAGACACCACAGAAATACAAAGCATCCTAAGAGACTACTACAAGCAACTTTATGCCAATAAAATGGACAACCTGGAAGAAATGGACAAATTCTTAAAAAGGTATATAACCTTCCCAGACTGAATCAGGAAGAAACAGAAAATATGAACAGACCAATCACAAGTAATGAAATTGAAACTGTGATTAAAAATCTTCCAACAAACAAAAGTCCAGGACCAGATGGCTTCACAGGTGAATTCTATCAAACATTTAGAGACGAGCTAACACCCATCCTTCTCAAACTCTTCCAAAAAATTGCAGAGGAAGGAACACTCCCAAACTCATTCTATGAGGCCACCATCACCCTGATACCAAAACCAGACAAAGACACTACAAAAAAAGAAAATTACAGACCAATATCACTGATGAATATAGATGCAAAAATCCTCAACAAAATACTAGCAAACAGAATCCAGCAACACATTAAAAGGATCATACACCACGATCAAGTGGGATTTATCCCAGGGATGCAAGGATTCTTCAATATACGCAAATCAATCAATGTGATACACCATATTAACAAATTGAAGAATAAAAACCATATGATCATCTCAATAGATGCAGAAAAAGCTTTTGACAAAATTCAACACCCATTTCTGATAAAAACTCTCCAGAAAGTGGGCATAGAGGGAACCTACCTCAACATAATAAAGGCCATATATGACAAACCCACAGCAAACATCATTCTCAATGGTGAAAAACTGAAAGCATTTCCTCTAAGATCAGGAACGAGACAAGGATGTCCACTCTCACCACTATTATTCAACATAGTTCTGGAAGTCCTAGCCACGGCAATCAGAGAAGAAAAAGAAATAAAAGGAATACAAATTGGAAAAGAAGAAGTAAAACTGTCACTGTTTGCAGATGACATGATACTATACATAGAGAATCCTAAAACTGCCACCAGAAAACTGCTAGAGCTGATTAATGAATATGGTAAAGTTGCAGGATACAAAATTAATGCACAGAAATCTCTTGCATTCCTATACACTAATGATGAAAAATCTGAAAGAGAAATTATGGAAACACTCCCATTTACCATTGCAACAAAAAGAATAAAATACCTAGGAATAAACCTACCTAGGGAGACGAAAGACCTGTATGCAGGAAACTATAAGACACTGATGAAAGAAATTAAAGATGATACCAACAGATGGAGAGATATACCATGTTCTTGGATTGGAAGAATCAACATTGTGAAAATGAGTATACTACCCAAAGCAATCTACAGATTCAATGCAATCCCTATCAAATTACCAATGGCATTTTTTACGGAGCTAGAACAAATCATCTTAAAATTTGTATGGAGACACAAAAGACCCCGAATAGCCAAAGCAGTCTTGAGGGAAAAAAATGGAGCTGGAGGAATCAGACTCCCAGACTTCAGACTATACTACAAAGCTACAGTAATCAAGACAGTATGGTACTGGCACAAAAACAGAAACATAGATCAATGGAACAAGATAGAAAGCCCATAGATTAACCCACGCACCTATGGTCAACTAATCTATGACAAAGGAGGCAAAGATATACAATGGAGAAAAGACAGTCTCTTCAATAAGTGGTGCTGGGAAAACTGGACAGCTACATGTAAAAGAATGAAATTAGAATACTCCCTAACACCATACACAAAAATAAACTCAAAATGGATTAGAGACCTAAATATAAGACTGGACACTATAAAACTCTTAGAGGAAAACATAGGAAGAACACTCTTTGACATAAATCACAGCAAGATCTTTTTTGATCCACCTCCTAGAGTAATGGAAATAAAAACAAAAATAAACAAATGGGACCTAATGAAACTTCAAAGCTTTTGCACAGCAAAGGAAACCATAAACAAGACGAAAAGACAACCCTCAGAATGGGAGAAAATATTTGCAAATGAATCAACGGACAAAGGATTAATCTCCAAAATATATAAACAGCTCATTCAGCTCAATATCAAAGAAACAAACACCCCAATCCAAAAATGGGCAGAAGACCTAAATAGACATTTCTCCAAAGAAGACATACAGATGGCCACGAAGCACATGAAAAGATGCTCAACATCACTAATTATTAGAGAAATGCAAATCAAAACTACAATGAGGTATCACCTCACTCCTGTTAGAATGGGCATCATCAAAAAATCTACAAACAACAAATGCTGGAGAGGGTGTGGAGAAAAGGGAACCCTCTTGCACTGTTGGTGGGAATGTAAATTGATACAGCCACTATGGAGAGCAGTATGGAGGTTCCTTAAAAAACTAAAAATAGAATTACCATATGACCCAGCAATCCCACTACTGGGCATATACCCAGAGAAAACCGTAATTCAAAAAGACACATGCACCCGAATGTTCATTGCAGCACTATTTACAATAGCCAGGTCATGGAAGCAACCTAAATGCCCATCAACAGACGAATGGATAAAGAAGTTGTGGTACATATATACAATGGAATATTACTCAGCCATAAAAAGGAACGAAATTGAGTCATTTGTTGAGACATGGATGGATCTAGAGACTGTCATACAGAGTGAAGTAAGTCAGAAAGAGAAAAACAAATATCGTATATTAATGCATGTATGCGGAACCTAGAAAAATGGTACAGATGAGCCAGTTTGCAGGGCAGAAGTTGAGACACAAATGTAGAGAATGGTCATATGGACACCAAGGGGGGAAAACTGCGGTGAGGTGGGGATGGTGGTGTGCTGGATTGGGCAATTGGGATTGACATGTATACACTGATGTGTATGAAACTGATGCCTAATAAGAACCTGCAGTATAAAAAAACAAACAAAACAACTAATACTAAACTTTCATTGGGTTATTTGTATGGAAATATGTTAATATAAATGTTTCAGACATTACATGAAATTTCTAAAAATCTTATATTTGTATTTGTATGGAAATATGTATGGAAATATGTTAATATAAATGTTTCAGACATTACATGAAATTTCTAAAAATCTTATATTTGTATTTGTATGGAAATATGTATGGAAATATGTTAATATAAATGTTTCAGACATTACATGAAATTTCTAAAAATCTTATATGTTCTGGTATAATGTTATAAGTAATAATCCTAGTTATTACTTTAAAATGTATATCTCAGAAATAACTAATTTTCTTGTCAACTGCATTATTATGAACTTTCATCAAATCTTTAACCGTGGTCATTTTTAAGTCTTTTGTCATTTACAGACAGTCCTGGGTGTACTCTGATGATTTTGCAAATGTGTTCCTATAAAAGGGTTTCATCTTCAAGAAATTCATGGAAAAGACTCTGACAAGTACAGGTTTCTGGTAACTGACTGTACTGCTGAACTGAATGAATAAGCATTCTCAGAACTCTAATGAAAAACTGATGAACTCATAAAAGTGCTAACAAAAGATCAAGATGAAAAAAAAATTAATTACATGGGACTGAGTGAACTGATGAGGATGAGTATAATTTTTGTGACTTTCTGTCTGAATTTAAAAAAAAAAAAAAATCCCACAAGGACTCAGAGGCAAAGAATATACAAATCAATTTTCACTGCAAAGTAAAGGAGCTGTTACAGTGGAGGATTACTGGACTGAATGTCAATATTATGACATAGTATGAGTGTGTTTCATGTTTGGTAATTGCAATCATTGTTGCTTTTGTTGTGGTCATCCATGTACAATGCTTGGTGTCAGTCTATTTATGTCTTGTAAAAATAAAATACAGTGTGTGTGTGTGTGAATAAAAAAAAAAAAAAAAAAAAAAAAAAAAAAGAATTCCAGTACACTGAAAACAGGCTGGAGGATGTCATGAAAATGACAATGGCGGCTCACCCTGCAGAGGTGGTTCATATATGAGTGTAATTCATGGTCAAGGAGTATTGATCTGTTATCTGTGAAGCTTGAATTATTTCACACTGAATCTATTTCTTAAACTAAGAGTGAATCTCCACCACTGTTCCCCAAAACATAGGTTTGATTATGTTACTTCATCATTTCAAAGGTCAAATATTTGATTTCTATCAAACTCCAATGGTTTTTTATTCCAGTTTTATTGAGAAATAATTGACATATATCACTGTATAAGTTTTAGATGTATAGCATGATGGTATGATTTACATATATTGCAAAATGACTACCACAATAGGTTCAACTAACATCCATCTTCTCTCATATAGATACAACAAAAAGAAAAGAAAAAAAGGAAAAAGATTTTCTCCCTGTGATGAGAACTCTTAGGATTTACTCTTAACAACTTTCCTATATATCATATAGCAGTGTTAGCTATAGTCATATGTTGTACATTACATCCCTAGTACTTATTTACCTTGTAACTGGCATTTTTGAGTATGACTATAAACTCATGGAATTTTATATAGCTATATAGGTAATGTTCTTCAGTCAATTGCACTCATCTTTCTTTTAGATGCTCAACTGGTACCAGGCCAGTGGTACTCTGGCTAGTGGGGAGCCCCTAAGAGTTATCGACGTTGTTAGGAGTATCATTCCATTCACCTAAGTGACATAAACCACTGAATCCCTCAAGGAGCTGGTCTGCTTTTTCCTCATAGTCAACACATACCACAGAGCTTTTCGTGTTTCTCTGGTTGTGACGTCTGCCAGAGAAAATGCAAAGTGACAGCTGATGTAACCCACAGGGTCCACCACAGTCACACATTATCTTCCAATATTAGTCACTTGATGTGACCCCTATGAACGATATATTCCTGATCCCACTTTGTCCTGATTTTGAATTCAGAGTCTAAGTTAATTTCTCCCCAGAACCCCATTATCCCCAATTTATACTTCTTTTAGTTGAACTGATTTTTTTTCAGGTCACCACAAATCATTAGACAGCAAAAGAAAGATCTAACAAACCAAAAATCACCTGGACCTTGATCATCTTCTTCTACGCTCAGGAAATAGTGAGTAACATGGATTCTGTCTTTTGTTTCTTCTGCATCTGCCATGTAATTCTTAGAGACAGAAATTTTGGTGTCCAGTTAAAGATGTCCTCAGAAATGATGATATCCAACTCCAAGAATCTCCTCTTTCTCCCCTCATTCCTTCACTTGATCACTCTTTCTCCTGGGGAGCCAGGACCTGTGGGCTGAAGAGCAAATTGACTTTGAGTGTACATTCCCTCTGGGCCCAGATGCTGTCACTTATCCTTAAATAAGGGACCCCACTATTTCCAACTGTTCCTTTATTTGGTGCCCCAGAGGCTTTCATACTCTGGGGCAATAAAACAAGGTTCTGAATGTGTGAAATGTATGCCATTCTTTTGTGAAGAGGAAATGGCATGACTATTAAAGGGAAGGAGGGAAAGCAGAATCAGCAGAACATGATGCCTCGGGTGAAAGCTCAAGCAGATCAAGTTTACAGAAGAGGCCACATGGAAGTTTCCAAGGAGCTGGACATTGTGCCTTTAAAAAGTATGTGTGCCCAGGTACCACTTCAAAAGTATATGCTCAGTAGGTACACACACCGCAGTTTTTTTTTTTAAGTATTTTTTTTATAAAGTTTTTTTTATGTAGACCATTTTCTTTAAAGTCTTTATTGAATTTTTTACAATATTGCTTCTTCTTTTTTTTCTAAATAAATTTATTTATTTATTTATTTTTGGCTGCGTTGGGTCTTTGTTGCTGCGCACGGGCTTTCTCTAGTTGCGGTGAGCGGGGGCTACTCTTTGTTGCAGTGTGTGGGCTTCTCATTGCGGTGGCTTCTCTTGTTGCAGAGCATGGGCTCTGGGCGTGCGGGCTCAGTAGTTGTGGCTCACGGGCTCTAGAGCACAGGCTCACTGGTTGTGGCACACAGGCTTAGTTGCTCTGTGGCATGTAGGATCTTCCTGGACCAGGGATCGAACCCGTGTCCTCTGCATTGGCAGGCAGATTCTTAACCACTGCACCACCAGGGAAGTCCCTGCTTCTGTTTTTACGTTTTGGTTTTTTGGCCACGAGGTATGTGGGATCCTAGCTCCCCAACCAGGGATCAAACCCGCACCCCCCTCATTGGACGGCAAAGTCCCAACCACTGGGCTGCCAGGGAAGTCCCCACACCTCACTTTGAAGACCACCGTACTAAGCAAATCATTAAGATTGTCTTATTTCTCTTTGTATACTAAAGGATTAATCTTGCCCAACAGAGGTTTGGCTTTGCCCTCAGTTCCTGAGAGGGAACCTATAAGCCCTTGGAATGCCCCACCTGATAAGAACGGCTTTGCTTACCTGGGAGGCTTGGGCCATACAAGATAGTCTACACTAATGATGTAATTTATGGTGAGGGGCCTTGGACCACATGGTATCAGCTTGACCTCTAGAGTGGCTGGAGACTAAGTTCAACCAATCATGTCTATGTTCACTGGGCCCCAGTAAAAACGCTGGACACTAAGAGTTAGGTGAGCTCTCCCTGGTTGGCAATAATGATAAAACAAAAACAAAAACAAAACCAGCAAGGATACAGCAGACTTGAACAATATAATCAATCAACTTAAGTGACATTTATTTAACACTACACTCAACAGCAACAAAATATATATTTTTTCAAAAGTACATGGAACATTCTCCAGGAAAGACCATATACTAGGGTATAAAGCAAAGGTAGGTTACAAGGTATACGACATGGGGAATATAGTCAATATTTTGTAATAACTGTAAATGGAGTGTAACCTTTAAAACTTGTATAAAATGTTGTGTGTGTATATATATATGGCTTAGATGAAATGGACAAATGCCTAGAAAGAAACAAAACTGCAATAAGATATTTTTAAAACTTTGAATACCTATGTAACAAGTAAAGAAATTGAATTAGTAATTAAAAATCATCACACACAGGGGCTTCCCTGGTGGCACAGTGGTTGAGAATCTGCCTGCCAATGCAGGGGACATGGGTTCGAGCCCTGGTCTGGGAAGATCCCACATGCCGTGTAGCAACTAGGCCTGTGAGCCACAACTACTGAGCCTGCGCGTCTGGAGCCTGTGCTCTGCAACAAGAAAGGCCGCGACAGTGAGAGGCCCGCGCATTGCGATGAAGAGTGGTTCCCACTTGCCGCAACTAGAGAAAGCCCTTGCACAGAAACGAAGACCCAACACAGCCACAAATAAATAAATAATTAAATAAATAAATAAATAAAGGAGTTCCTTAAAAAAAAAAAATCATCACACACAAAAAAAGCCTACTCTCAACTGGCTTCACTGTATAAAGCCAGGATTGCTAAGATACCAAAGCAAGACAAAGACATCACAGAAAAAAAAAAACTATAGACCAATCTCCTTCATGAATATAGGTGAAAAATTGTTAACAATGTATTAGCAAAACATATGCAGCATAATACAAAAAGGATTATAGACAACAACTAAGGGGGATTTATCCCAGGAATGCCAGGTTGGTTTATCATGGGAAAATAAAGTAATGTACTACTCCAAATTAATACAATAAAGGACAAAACCCACATGTTCTTCTCAAAGGATACAGAAAAGGTATGTGATCACATTTAATACCCACTCATGATTAAAACTTTCAAAAAACTAGAAACAGAAAGGAAGTTACTCAAACAAATAAAGGGCAGCTATGAAAAACCAAAACCAACATCATACTTAATGGTAAAATTCTGAATGTTTTTCTCCTAGAATTGAGAACAATGCAAGGATAGCTGCCTTAACCCGTTTTAACCATTACTATACTAAAGGTTCCAGCCAGTTCAATAGGTAATAAACAAATAAATACATTTGAAAAACGTAAAGGTATCTGTATTGGAAATACAGAGTGCAACTGTTCTTATTCATAGACAATATGATTTTGTATATAGAAAATCCTAAGAAATACATGCAAAAAAATGTATTAGAACTAGTAAATAAGTTTAGCAAGGTTACAGGATACAGTAACAATATATTAAGGTAAATTGCATATCTCTATACTAGCAATGATCCAGCCAATAAGGAAATTAAGGAAGCAATTCCACACACAATAGCATCAAAAAGAAAAAAAATACTTAAGAATAAATTAAAACTAATGCAAGACTTGTATATAGAAAACTGTAAAACATTTCTGAGACAAATTTAAAGAGATATAAATAAATAGAGAGACGCTCCAAGCCTGTAGATTGGAAGATTCAGTATGGTGATGGCAATTCTCCCCAGATTCAATGCAATCACTATCAAAGGTACACCAGGAATTTTATAAATATGGAGAAGCTGATACTAAAATTTGCATTAAAAGATAAAGAATCTAGATTAGCTAGACCAATTGTAAAATAGAATTATAAAGTTGGTGAGTGCTTATACTAATCTATTTCAAAATTTATTTTAGGGCTTCCCTGGTGGCGCAGTGGTTGAGAATCTGCCTGCCAATGCAGGGGACACGGGTTCGTGCCCTGGTCTGGGAAGATCCCACATGCCGCGGAGCAACTGGGCCCATGAGCCGCAATTACTGAGCCTGCGCGTCTGGAGCCTGTGCTCCGCAACAAGAGAGGCCGCGATAGTGAGAGGCCCACGCACCGCGATGAAGAGTGGCCCCCGCTTGCCACAACTAGAGAAAGCCCTCGCACAGAAACGAAGACCCAACACAGCCATAAATAAATAAAAATAAATTGAAAAAAAAATTATTTTAAACCCATAGTAATAAAATAGGTGCTTATTGACATAATGATAGATACATAAGTCAGTGTAACAGAATTGAGAATTGAGAAATAAATGCAAGTATGGTTAGCTGATTTTCAACAAAGGTGCAAGACAAAGCAATGAGGGAAAAGATGGTATTTCCAACAAATACACTGGAACAACTGAATATCCATTTCCAATTAAATTAAAATGGATAATAAATTTAAATGTAATAACTAAAAATATAAACTACCTCAAGAAATTGAGAAGACAAGCCACAGGCTGGGAGAAAATATTTGCAAAAGACACATCTGATAAAGGACTGTTATCCAAAATATACAAAGAACTCTTAAAAACTCAACAATAAGAAAACACAACCCAGTTGAAAAATGGGCAAAAGACCTGAACTGACACCTTACCAAAGAAGATATACAGATAGCAAATAAGCAAATGAAAACATGGTGTAATTAGGAAATTACATCATATGTAATTAGGAAATAACAAATTAAAAAAACAATGAGATACCATCACCCACCTATTAGAATAACCAAAATTCAAAACAATGACTACACCAAATGCTGAAGAGGATATGAAGCAACAGGAACTCTAATTTATTGCTGATGGTACAGCTACTCTGGAAGACAATTTGGCACTTTCTTACAAAACTAGATATACTCCTGGGACTTCCCTGGTGGCGCAGCAGTTAAGAATCCACCTGCCAATGCAGGGGACATGGGTTCGAGCCCTGGTCTGGGAAGATCCCACATGCTGTGGAGCAACTAGGCCCATGTGCCACAACTACTGAGCCCGCGTGCCACAACTACTGAAGCCCAAGCGCCTAGAGCCCATGCTCCGCAACAAGAGAAGCCACCGCAATGAAAAGCCCGCGCACCGCAGTGAAGAGTGGCCCCCACTTGCCGCAACTATAGAAAGCCCGCGAGTAGCAATGAAGACTCAACACAGCCATTAATTAATTAATTAATTTTTAAAAAAAAGAAAGACGATACAAAATGTGGAGCCACCCAACAGCCATCCATCTGCTTCTCCTAGATATAAATAAAGTACAACCACTTTGGGGAGCAGTTTAGCAGTTTCTTTAAAAGTTAAACATACACCTACCACATGATTTAGCCACTCAACTACTGGTGATTTATGCAGGAGAAAGAAGACACATGTAACTATAGACTTGAACATGAGTGTTCACAGAAGCTTTATTCGTAAGCGCTAAAAACTGGAAACACAACTACCCACCAACAGGTGAATTAGAGACTTTCCTGGTGGTCCAGTGGTTGAGATTCTGCACTCCCATTGCAGGGGGCCTGGGTTTGATCCCTGGTTGGGGAACTAGATCCCACATGCCACAACTAAATACCCCGTATGCTGCAACGAAGATCCCACATACGGCAACAAAGATCCCGCATGCCACAACTAAGACCAGGTGCAGCCAAATAAATAAATAAATAATTTTTTTAAAAAGGTGAATTAATAAACTCTATAGAACGAACTAATGTTCCTACAATGGAATACAAAGCAATAAAAAGAAACTATGGATACACACAAGGATGAATCTCAAAATATTAATGTTGAGTGAAACAAGTCAGAATAAAAATGAGTGTACACTGTATGATTCCATTCACATAAAACTTTTAAGAACTATAAACTAACCTATAGTAATGAAAAATAGATTTGTGGTTGCTTGGGGAGGTGTGGGGAATATAAGAGGGATGGATTAAAAAGGGACACAAAGAAACTTCTTAGGTGATGGGTATGTTCACTATCTTCATTGTGGTGATAGTTTCATGAGTATGTATGTCAAACTTACTAATCTGTACGATTTAAATATGCGCAGCTTATTGTCTGTCAATTTTGCCTCAATAAATCACTTGGGGGAAAAAAAAGGAAAACTTACTGATACTTATAATATAGATAGACCTCAAATATATTATGTTAAATGAAAAAAAGACAGCCCCAGAAGACTACATATTTTATTATTCTGTTTCTATGAAATGTCCAGAAATTGCAAATCAATAGAGGCAGGAAGATGATCAGTGGTTGTGTGTGGCTCTGGGTAGGGGTGGAAACTGAGTGCACAGAGGATCAAGACAACTTTCTGGGGTGATGGAAATGTTTTAAAGTTGGATTGTGCTGATGGTTGTACAACCCTAGAAACTCAGTTAAAATTACTGAAATGTATGCTTATACTTGGTGAATTTTATAGTAAATAAAACTACAACAAAAAAGACTTCCTTTTCGGGACCTCCCTGGTGGCGCAGTGGTTGGGGGTCTGCCTGCCAATGCAGGGGACACGGGTTCGAGCCCTGGTCTGGGAAGATACCACATGTCGAGGAGCAACTAAGCCCGTGAGCCACAACTACTGAGCCCGTGTGCCACAACTACTGAAGCCCACGTGCCTAGAGCCCGTGCTCTGCAACAGGAGAAGCCACCGCAATGAGAAGCCGGCGCACGGCAACAAAGAGTGGCCCCCACTCGCCGCAACTAGAGAAAGCCCACTCTCAGCAACGAAGACCCAACACAGACAAAAATAAATAAATTTAAAAAAGACTTCCTTTTCTACAGTACAAAAAAAACAAAACAAAAAAACCCACCAACTGAAATTGCAAAAAAAGGTCAAGGAAAAGAGTTTACCAAGAAATAAAGGTAGCCAGAAATCTCTGGGACAAAACAAAAAAGGTACCATAAATTTTTAAGTGGAGTGGTAGAATCAGATAGTAATCAGAAAGTCAAAATGGGTTACTGAAATTATAACTGAATACTTTAAAATATTGTATGTCAATACTACTTACATTAATGAATACATTTGATTCCAGACACCATGCCACTGGTTCACCAACCTGTGTTGATACTATTGAAACTATTTTTATTTTTTTTTAATTAATTTATTTATTTAGTTTTGGCTGTATTGGGTTTTCGTTGCAGCGCGGACTTTCTAGTTGCAGCGAGAAGGGTGTGGTGCGAGGGCTTCTCATTGCAATGGGTTCTCTTGTTGCAGAGCACGGGCTCTAGGCACCCGGGCTTCAGTAGTTGTGGCATGCGGGCTCAGTAGTTGCAGCTCTCTGGCTCTAGAGCACAGGCTCAGTAGTTGTGGCGCTGGGGGTTAGTTGCTCTGCGGCATGTGGGATCTTCCCGGACCAGGGCTTGAACCCATGTTCCCTGCGTTGGCAGGCGGATTCTTAACCACTGCGCCGCCAGGGAAGTCCCTGAAACTATTTTTAAAAAGTATAAATATCTCAAATGCAAATATGTTGAGATCGGAGAAATTAAGTGATACAATCAACTGTCTTTATGTTTATACAGATTATCCCAAATGTAAAAAAAAAACCTAGCGTTAAGAAAAAAGTTCTCACTGCGGAACAGAATATAGAGTAAAGGAAATGCTTTTACTTGAGTAAGAACGACCCTAAACGGAAATATCCAAAAGAAGTATAGTAAACTTGGAGACAAGAAGAACGAAAACTACATTAAATTTCATTAAAAATAGTAAACTTAGCACTAGATCACTCCGAACCACATTGAATTTTGTGAGGACAGCGAGAAGAGTGGTGATGTGGGGAGACAAAGTTGTTAGTAAGGTCCGTGAGGACAGACTAGAAGGAGTGAATCGTACTTGGATGAACTGGGGAAATGCAGCCTTCAAGTCTGTTTCTGGCGTTCAAGGTTTGACCCTGAACCTCCTCAAATACTGAGAGCCCCCACCAGGTGTCTCTATGACTGAGTCCTATTTTAAATGCCAGTCTAAACTCCAAACATGCCCAAGAAACCAACAGGGACATCTCCCTAACCCGGGCCTCTCTAACACTGAGTCCCAGGTTAAATCGCGAACCCGGACAAGACACCGCGTTCACCGATACAAACTTTCCACCACAGCTCTCAACTCCTGGGTCCCACAGGCAAAGTGATCCAAGTGGACTCCAAACTCTGACAGAGTCGGACTTTTCGGTCGATGATTTCTTCAGACTCTTAATCACTGACTGCCAAAGGCCCCATCACTAACGTCCAGACGTCTCTGGGAATGATTCTAAATAAAATCCCAATTAAGGTCCTTCACACGCGCTCACGTTTCACAGACCCAACAGGCCGTGAATCCAAGCTCACAACCCGACTCACCTGATCCCAAACCCCTCCAGACACCACTGGCAGCAACAAAAGGCTGAGCCCACCTGCTATTCGGATGCCCTCCTGAACCGGCTGGGACCAGGGCATCTGGCAAGGACCTTGGAGCGCTGCCGGATTTCCGAATTCCGACCGCGCGCTCTGCTCTATGACGTCACGTGGCCACGCCCACCTCGGCGTTTCCGACGGGCGGGGGCCGTAACGGCTGTAGGAAGACATCGAAATCATTCCTGGCCCTCTCAATGCTTTTATCAATACCTGCCGGTTGCGAGGGATGGTCAACAATGCTGTGCTAACTGCGTTAGATTTCAGAGACCGATGCCTATCCAAGGCCAACATGGCGCGTTCAGCCGGCTGAGGAACAAAGAAAGATGGCGGCGCCCTTCGTGCACTTTAGAGCTGATTCGTTACTCTGGAGCGCCATGGGCGCGGCCATCTTGGAAGAAGGCAGGTGTCCCTATGGCAGAAAAGGGCTTAGACCCCCGGCTGCTTGGGAAGATTAAAAAAGGTAGAAGCCGAGACATTGCTGGAGAGGCGGGGGCCACGGAATTGACAAAAGCATTGGTCACTTAATATCTTAGGTTTGTGGAGAGAGCGGTTGTGTGTGGAGTGGGTAAGGCCTTTGTAGTTCAGAAGGAATTAAGACAGCCTTTGTACAGGCGTAGCCAATAAGGCAGAGTTAGATAAAAATGCTAATACCTGCGTGGGATCGTTACATAGCAACCTCTAGTGGGTAAGGGGATGAAGTGAAGGTGCAAATGAGTGAACTACATGTTTCCTTCGAAAAATAAATGGTGACAGTGGGACATTTGAGAATATAAAATTATGAGATAATGCAATTATCATACTTGGCATAGTTCACAAATTTAAAAAAGAGCACACTTTAAAATGTTGTTTTTATGCAGCTGTGGGAGGTTTAATTGTAGAGGATTTAAGTTAAAGAGGATTTTTAGAAGGCAACCTGGATCCAGTTTAAATTTTTCATTCTCTTTGACCCAGCAATTATATTCCAACAATTTATTTGGTGAAAGTTTTCTTAATATTAACCACAGAGGCTTTTGTAATAAAAAAGAAAAACCTAAATGTACAATGATAGATGAATACTTTGGTAAATTATGGAACATCCATTCAACATAACAGTATATAACAATGAAAGATTGTCAGTATAAATAAGGAAAGGTAAATGTTCTTCAGAGGATAAAACGCATCTGCAGGATAGTACATATATTATGATCCTTTTATGGGGACAAACCATAAGTGTTTGTCTTTTTGAAAATTGCAATTAGTTAAATAAAATATTTAGCTTGGATTACTTTAGGGTTTTTGCTTATGGGTAGAGCATATCAGAAGTTTTCACATTCCCAATTTTTGCAATTCTCCATTGTTAATATATCTTTGTATAATAATTATGTATTACTTTAGTATTATAAAAATGTCGATTTTAGAAAAGTTTTAGAAGAATACTGAACGATGTAGATGTTCATAATATAGCAAACATAAAGAGACTAGTCTCATTTTTCTTTTGTAAAAATATACTTACATGCATTTGAAATTTGGAGAATATATTGTTAACAGTGTTTGACTCTTAGGTACAATATGGGTGATTTAAAACTTCTTTATTGTTTATATATGTTTTCTAATTTCTATACATTAAGAATTTATTGTTTTCATAATTTCTTAATAATATTACATTCCCTTCAGGGATTAAATTTTAGCCGCATTCACCTGAGATGTCAAGCTCTGAAAGTAGAGTTACACATGTGGTCCAGAGAACTCAGGGCAGCCTGGGCAGCCCATTCTGGGATCCTGACTGATCAGTTTCAGGAATGAGCTGCTCTGACCTCGCCATGGCAACATATGTAAGTTCACAGAAGGACAAGATACTAGCATCTGAGGACCTGGTTGCTGGGGCCCTCATGTCTAATTCTTTGCTGTAGAATATCTGCCCAGAATCCATCCTGTGACAGTGTGGGGTGGGGGTGGGAGCCCTAATCCAGGAATTAGGGCAGAGATGTTCAAATTTAAATATAGATCAAGTAAATAAATAAATAAATATGATCAGAAAGCTCATTTTATAAACCCAGAGCCCTGGGTCCCAGTCCCACAGGTTCTGGCTTAGGTTGTGGTGTGACTCAAGAACGTGCATCTTTTACAAGCTTCTCAGAGAATCCTGAGGCAGGAAGCCCAGAGAAAACACTTGGAAACAGATCTGGAGTGTTCCTGGCTCACAAATATTATGCTGGCTGTCTCCCCTCAGTACGCTTAGGTATTGTTTCAAATTACATTTGTGCAGAATAGCCTTCTTTGGAAACCTTTCTAAAATAGCTCCTCCATTACAGCCTGTATACTAGGCTTAATATTTCTCCACAGCATTTAACAGAACTGAAATTCTGATGCGTGTTTATTTTACTCAGTCGCCTTCACTAGACTGTATGTTCCATGAAGGCCATGGCTTTGCCTGTTTTGTTCACTGATGTGTCTCCAGTGACAAAAACAGTGCCTGGCACAGTCTAGATGCTCAAAAAATATTTTTAAAGGAATGAATTACTCAACATAGAATTGGGGATTGAATACTGCCACAGGACTGTCTGGCAGATGTCCTTTTTCTCCCCCCTCCCCAAAAGCAGGACTCACCATTTGTAAACTGGACTAATATCCTTATTATATCAAAGAAATAACTCTGGATAGAGACAAGAGAAGAAGAGCCCTACTGCTAGGAAAAGTAAGAATTTGTTGCCAGTAGACCTTTTCAAAAAGAATTGATAAAGGAGACTCTTACAAAAAAGAAATAACAGAAGGAAACATATGAAACATATGTGACATCAGGAATGAAGAAAAAGGAATGGAAAGGGTGAATGTATCATCAAATATAATAGGCTATTCTCCTTTTGAGTATTAAAAATTATGTTGGATGGTTGAAAGCAAACATGACAAGTTTACCTGATATGGTTCTCAATTTGTATATAAGTGTCGAATATCATTTGCTCTTAGGGAATTGTAAAGTAAGGCCATCATTATATACTACCACACCCCTGATAGGATGGCTGGAATCAAATATGACAGTGCCAAGTGCTAGAAAAGACATGAAACAGCCAGAGCATTCATACACTGATGGTGGGAATGTAAATTAGTACAGCCACTCTGGAAAAGTTGGCAGTTTCTTACAAAGTTAAACACAAGCGTAACAAATACATATGACTCCTGGGTATTTATCCCAAAGAAACAAATTCTTATGTTCACATAAAATTGGGTACACAGATGTTCATAGATTTTTATTCAAAACAGTGAAACACCAGAAACAACCCAGACATCCGTCAACAGCGAACAGATAAACAAACCCATGGTACATCCATAGAAAAGATTACTAGTCAGTAACAAAAAGTAAAACTATTTATACACCCAACAAATTGGATGGATCTTAAGGGCAATTTGCTGAGGGAAATAAAGCCTATCTCAAAGGATACACACTGTATGATTCTATTTTAATAGCATTCTTAAAATAACAAAGTTGGAGTGATGGAGTGTGATCAGTGGTCACCATGGGTCAGGGTTGGGGGAGAGTGTAGCAGGAGGATGTTGTGTTGGCACAATGCTGCATCCCGATTGTGGTGGGGTTTACAGAAATCTATATATGAGATAAAATTTCTTAGAACTCTATATATCAAAAAACAAAACTCATACAAATTAATGCATGCAAAAACTATTGAAATCCAAATAAGGTCTATAGTTTACTTAACAGTATTATACCAATGTCATTTTATTGGTTTTGATGATGTATTATGGTTATGTAAGATAATATCACTGAAGAAGCTGAGTAAGGGTATTCGGGAACTTTGTATATTTTGTAATTTCTTGTAAGTCTATAACTATTTCAAAACAAATTTTAAAAATTTATTTATTTAATTTCTTTATTTTTGGCTGCGTTGGGTCTTCGTTGCTGCGTGCGGTCTTTCTCTAGTTGCAGTGAGCGGGGGCTACTCTTTGTTGAGGTGCGTAGGCAGTGGCTTCTCTTATTGCAGAGCACGGGCTCTAGGCACACGGGCTTCAGTAGTTGTGGCATGTGGGTTCAGTAGTTATGGCTCGTGAGCTCTAAAGCACAGGCTCTGTACCTGTGGCACCCGGGCTTAGTTGCTCCGCGGCATGTGGGATCTTCCTGGACCAGGGCTCGAACCCGTGTCCCCTGCATTGGCAGGCAGATTCTTAACCACTGCACCACCAGGGAAGCCCTCAAAACAAATTTTAGAAAAATCATTTTTAAGGTGTTTTTGTAAACTACTTAATGCTACTTATAAACTTGGATAAATACATCCAAACATGTTGAATTACATATATGAATATATTCCTTTTCCTTTTGAAATACATAGACTGAAAGAGATGAATTTAGAGTCTAAGAAATGCAAGAGTGAATCATATAATGATATGAGGTGGGCACAGAACACTCCTGCATTGTATATAACATTAAAATTTAACCAGTGTTTAGAAGAGCCCACTTTAAAATTATGGAATCATTGATAATATGGTTCAAGGTACTGTGTCCCAAAATGGACATCAGGTGTACAATAAGTTCAGATTTCTGAGAGAAAACTCAAGTATACGTCATTTTCATGAGGCTTCTTTCCTTCAGTATTCTCTGATATTTTGCTAAAGTTACTCCACATTTAGTGGGTTCATAAACCATTCTATTTCTGTATGAATTCATGAGAAGCGATGAGGCAGAATGTATCACCGAAATCCTGCCATATTCATTGTCATCTGAAAATTTTTCTCCAGCATGCATATCAGGCAACTATTGAGGTTTTATTTCTACGATCATCATATTGCTACTATGAATGAGCTCACTGGTGACCTATTATGATCACTGATGAGATAGGGTTTTTATTCCCACAGAAGGCTTTCCTATTTTCTCCATTCATAAGATTTATCTTAGTATATACTTTTCAGACATATAATTACCTAGAAATGTTTCCTGAAGCCTTTTCTGCATTGTATGTATCAGAGCTTTTTCCTACATGTTAATTTAGACATATAGTGTGAGGTAACTTATCACTGAAGGCACCAGCACATTCTCTGCATTCATTAAATTTCACTCCTATGCAAATTCCATAGTTTCCCAAGGGTGAAATCTAGCAACAGGCTGATCTACACTGACGATAGTCAAGTAGAGCACACTGATGTTTAATGAGTTCACTGAACTATCATGGTTTGTACCCTGAACAAGTTCACTTGTATATAATGAGTTCAGAGTCACTGCAAAGGATTATGTACCTTGACCTATACGTTTCTCGTGTGTATTAACAAGGCTTGACAGATGAGAGAAAGGTTACCCCCAATTGCTGAATCCACAGAGTCTCTCTCTTTTATGAGTTCTCTGATGTACAACAGGTGCTGAATTTGTGTTGAAGGCTTTCTCACATTAATTGCATACATACAGTTTGTCTCCTGTGTAAATTTTCTGGTGGGTAATGAGACCAATACCAATTATGAATAGGATTTTCCACAGTCAGTACATATAAAGGTAGTTTATCCTGTGTGAAACCCTCTGATGTTGGACAAGGCATATTTTCTTCCTGTAGGTGTGACCATATTCATTGCTTTGTTAAGGTTTGTTTCCATTATGAGTTCTCTGATGTACAATGAGATTCCTCTTTGAGGAGAAGCCTTTTCCACATTCACTGCATACAAAAGGTTTCTCTCCTGTATGAGTTCGCTGATGAACGACTAGACGGCTTTTCACAGTGAAGCCTCTGCCACATTCATTGCAGGCATAAGGTTTCTCTCCAGTATGAATTTGCTGATGTAAAATGAGCTCTGTTTCCATGACAAAACCTTTTCCACATTCGCTGCATATATAGGACTTCTCTCCCACATGAATTTGCTGGTGTACGATGAGATAGCGTTTCATTGTGAAGCCTTTTCCGCACTCATTGCACGTAAAGGGTTTCTCTCCAGTATGAGTTCGCTGATGTACCACAAGATTGCTCTTAAAGGCAAAACCTTTTCCACATTTATTGCATATATAGGGCTTCTCTCCAGTGTGAGTTCGCTGATGTAACATCAGTCCACTATTCACGATGAAGCCTTTCCCACATTCGCTGCATCTATAAGGTTTCTCACCCGTATGCGTTCGCTGATGCACAACCAGCCGACTCTTCAACGGGAAGCCTTTCCCACATTCACTGCAGATGTAGGGTTTCTCTCCAGTGTGAGTTCGTTGATGTATGATGAGCATGCTCTTCACAGTGAAGCCTTTTCCACATTCATCACATACGTAGGATTTCTCTACTGTATGATTTCTCTGATGTACAATCAGATTACTCTTCCTGGGAAACCCTTTTCCACATTCATTGCACACATATGGCTTCTCTCCTGTATGAGTTCGCTGATGTTCAATCAGACGACTCTTCATGGTGAAACCTTTCCCACATTCATTGCATATGTAGGGTTTCTCTCCTGTATGGTTTCGTTGGTGTATGATGACATAGTGCTTTGTGGTAAAGCCTTTCCCACATTCACTGCAGATGTAGGGTTTCTCTCCTGTATGAGTTCGCTGGTGTATAGTAAGCATGCTCTTCCCAGTGAAGCCTTTTCCGCATTCACTACATACGTAGCATTTCTCTCCAGTATGGTTTCGCTGATGTACAATGAGATTACGCTTCCCTGGGAAGCCTTTTCCACAGTCACTGCATATGTAAGGTTTCTCTCCAGTGTGAGTTCGCTGGTGTTCAATCAGACGGCTCTTCATGGTGAAGACTTTTGCACAATCACCACATATAAAGGATTTCTCTCTCTTGTGAATTCTCTGATGTTCATTGAGCCTGGACTTTCGGGAGAATACTTTTGCACACATACTGCATCCATAAGGTTTCTCTCCTGTATGAACTCTCTGATGGTCAGTGAGCTGAGACTTCTTAACAAAGGCTTTCCCACATTCACCGCATATGTTGGCTTTCTCTACGTTGTGAGTTCCTTGGTGCTTAATGATTTGGGACTTACTACTGATGGGTTTTGCACTTACAGGGCATTGAACTGGAGAATTAAATTCTTCATGCTTACCATGCAGAAATGATTTCCCATCTCCGTTACATTTAGTAGAGTTCTTAATTTCATAGCTTTGGCCCTGGCTGACTAAACTTAAATGTGATTTCAAAGTTTTTATATAGAACTCAAACATATCATTATTTTGCCTGAAAGAGAAATGACTTTTGCTTTGAGGAACAGGATTTCCAAATGCATTATGTTCCTGGTATTGTTCTATACCTTTCAGCATTCTTTGATTTTCCCAGTCACCCTGCAGATGATTACCAACTTTGCCAGTTTCTAGGAAAGAAGAGAACAATGAGCCCTTTTTATTATTGTTTGGAATAAAATTGTTTTAAAAATTCCTTGGTTTTCTTAAAAAAATGGCACCTTAGTGGCAACCCTATGATAACAGTATAAAAGAAACCATGTATAAATGTTCCTTATTTCTTACACATGGTAAAAACACAGTAATATAAACAAACCAAAAGGAAAAAAGCAGTTAACGTACCAATAAGGTTAGGCAGTTGACAATCTATGTAGACTTGGCTGCTCTCTAAATAGGAAATTGCAAAACATGCAGAGGTAGTAAAATACACGCAAGTCTTTTTTTTTTTTTTTTTTTTTTTGGCCTCACTGTGCAGCTTGCAGGATCTTGGCTCCCTGAGTAGGGATCGAACCCAGGCCCACAGCAGTGAAAACACGGAGTCTTAACCACTGGACCACCAGGGAACTGCCAAGCAAGTCATTGTTAGCAGCAAATGAGAGGGTATGGAGGAACAGAACTTGAAAAGACACAAGACCACAGAGGTGGAAGAGACAACTGATCCAAAATGATGAGGGTTGCATTTGTTCACTCCAAAACTATTTATTGAATGGCTCCCATGTGCAAGGCACTGTGTTGGCGTTTGGGATATATAAAATATGCCTTATTTACTTTCACTTCTCATAAATTCCTGTTAGGGAAACCCAAATAAGAAAGAAGGAAAGAAAAAAAGTAGGGAGTTGGAGATTGCTAAATGTGGTTTGAAGGAGCAATGGAGATGGTGGCAAGCGGAGGAAATGAGGATATGTTGAATACTTGCATAAAGAAAAGGCAAGGTTGGGGCTTCCCTGGCGGTCCAGTGGTTAAGACTCCGGACTTCCAGCGCTTCCACTGCAGAGGGTGTGGATTCCATCCCTGGTCGGGGAACTAAGATCCCGCATGCCGCACAGCCAGAAAAATTTTTTTAATGTTAAAAAAAAAAAGAGAGAAAAAGCAAGGTTAACTGATGGGGTCAGTGCAGAGAGTGGTCTTTGAAAGTGAGGAACCCAGGATTACTCTGCTAACTGTATGGCCTGAGCCAATGGTTTGGTAAAATCATCTCCAATTGTGATGAGGAAGAAGATTACTGAAATCCACATGTACGAAAAAAAAGTGTGCATTGTGGAACCTAAACTTTGAGATGATATTAGATGTGCAGTACAGAAATCAAGAAGCCAGGTAGAGGTATAAGTGGAGGAAACAATGTGGAAGTAATATGTGCATACTATTCAAGGAAAGAGGACTGGATGTGTTGGGAGGACATGTAGAATGAAAGATGATGACGGTACAGAACCAACGTCTTAGACATTCCAACACTCAGGAGTTTGGGGATTCTTTAAGCCCACTTAGAGGATCCAAATTCTGACTATAGAAATCAGGGAAATATGCATACTGAGGTGTATAGAATAAACGTATTTGTAACCTGGCAAGTAACTGTAAAGGACTGTAAACTGAGATAATCTCTTGTGTTGCAATCCTGTTCCTAAATTTGCTTCTGTAGACCACCATCAAAACTAACTTTCCAAAAACATCAAACATATTAGTGGATAACTCGTATAATCAAAACTCTAACCTTTAGTCTATCTGTGTCACGTTATCCTATGTTCCATTCATAGTGAAACAGGGCAACAATGACTGTTAGGAAATTTTGCAACTGGCCGTGTACCATGTGGTCATCTTCGGAAGCTAAAGGAATATGGAAACTGTCGCCTTTTTCAATCACTTTCTGCATTCAGTAGAGAAGTCGTATCCAAATTTTTCCCATGTCAACATCCCTAATAAACTCTTCACTTGCCACCAGCAGCATCTACTTCAGCAACTCTACATTTGCGTCTAGGTTGGCAACAGGTTGTACTAAAGGACCAACTTCCTCCTTTAAGACCAGGTTGTGTCAGCTTTACCTTCAGGTTTTTTTTTAAAGAACATCTGACTGTTCCTTATTATTGCTATCCTACTGCCACCAGGTGAAAGGTAAGACAGCCTAGAGCTATAAAAATACAAAACCTACCAACCCTCCACTATGCTACCTCAATTACTCACGTAGCAAATCCAAACAGTCATCCTGGCAAGAAAAGTATACATCACCGTGAATATTCCATGGATTCATGTTTCCACTCCACTCCTCCTCCTGAAGAGACCTTCTAACACTGGCTTTCACTTGCCTGACTTCAGGCCAGTCTTTTGATAGTCAATCCCAAGGGCTTGCACATTTCTTATTTCATGCCTTCATTCCTAACTCATGGCATCATCTTCCTAATTCAAAATGTAGATACACCTTGTACATATCATGCTGTCATTCCCACTCTGACTGTATTACTATAAGCTCTATTTCCTCTGTTTTTCTAAAGGAATCCCTTTATTGTCCATTTGTACAGTTACCTTCAGTGAAGACTGAACCTCACCCTAAGAGAGGTCTGGCCCTTGCCCTTGGCTATTGGGAGGTGATCTCTAGGCCCCTGGAATGTCCTGCCTGATAGGAGTGTCTTTGTTTGCCTGGTGGCTTTGGCCACCAGACAGTCTAACAATGTGACTTATGACATGGGCTTTGGGCCACACCATATCAGTTACAACCTTTGGAGGAAATGGAGACTATAGGTATTAGCCTGACTTCTGGAGGGGCAAAAGACATATTTCCATGTGGGAAATATGTGATTGAATCCCAATGAAAACTCTGGATACCAAAGGCTGAGCCTTTGGTTGGTAATACTCTGTGTATTATCACACATCATGGCTGGGAGGACATAATGCCGACCATGAGTCTGGAAGCACCACATTTGGACCCTCCCAAGAGTCCATATGACCCAAGAATTCCACTCCTAGATATATACCAAAGAAAAATGAAAACATACGTTCACAAAAAAGTTGTACATGAGTGTTCATAGCAGCATAATTCAAAAAAGCCAAAAAGTGGATACCACCCAAATGTCCATCAATAGATAAATGAGTAAATAAAATGTGGTATATCCATACAATGGAATATTATTTGGCAATAAAAAGGAATGAATTACAGATACATGTTAGAACTTCTATGGAAGAATTTCAAAAACATTATGATAAATGAAAGAAGTCTTTCACAATAGACCACATAGTTTATGATTCTATTTATATTAAATATCCAGAACAGGCAAATCTACAGAGATAGAAAGTAGATTAGTGCTCGCCTAGGGCTGAGGGCTTAGGAGGAAACTTTTATAAAGTGATAAAAATCTTCCAAAGTTGCTGTTGGTGATGGTTACATAACTCTCTTAATATACTACAAAACAGTGAATTGTATGCTTTAAGTTGGCAAATTGTAGCATATGTGAATTACCTCAGTAAAGCTGTTAAAAAAAACCAAGAGTATAATGGGAAAAACAAATGATTTAGGGAAATGAATACAATGCTAACACCTATGATGAGCCAAAGGAAAATCAGAAATAGCAAATGTATGAAGGAAGTAAACTGAAGGAGACATAAGCTGCGACTTAGGCAGAACTGATGTAGATGTAAAACAGTCTTTTCTAGTTAAAACAGTCAACAGCAGAGACCTCTAAGATGAGAACGCCATAGGCAGAGAATAACATTCAAGATAATACCAACATGGACAGGGTAAGATGTGAATATTAAAAGAGAATTTAACATTAAAATAGGATGGTGGAAAGGGTTTTTTTGTGGAGAGAAGATGATTCCTATTCCTCATGCAGGAACTCAGAAATCTTAGGCCAGTAAAAGATCTAGAACATCTAGAACTCAAAGTATAGACAATATAGACAATAGTAAGGGACATAGCAATTTGGAGTCTCAGCCAGAAAACAGAAATTAATTCATGAGACTGAAGGAAAATTTTGAGAAAATGGAAAGCAATACCTTTGAAGAACCTCAGAATGGTGGTGGGGGGCAGTGCGGTGGAGAAACTAAGGAGCCGGCTTGATGCACAGTCATAGACTAGGTTACTGTGAGGGTGCAAAATACAAGGTGCAGTTGGATGTCAGGAAGGGAAGTCTGTCTTTCTCAGTGGGGCAGGAGAGTGCGGTAGTCAGAAAACAGTGATGAATTCAAAGATCTCTCCTTGGAGCGAGGCCTGGAATTTCATAGCCAGGGAGGTGGAAGGGATTTGTGACAGGGTTCAAAGGAGAGGGTTACAGAATCCAAGGAAGAAGAAAACGAGGCAAACAAACAAAAATCAAGATGTAAAATAAAATCAGCAAGGAATAGATCTCAGAAGAGAAAAAAGGGGTATATTTACCTCTCAAGACCTAAAAGTTCTCTTATGGGGAAACAGGTACACGGAGGCACGGTATCCCCAGACACCCTCCCAGCCTTCTCGCACTGACTGACTATGATGTCTGCAGTTACCCAGCTGGTCCTCACTCACCTGGACAGGTTTGACTGTGGATTTCATCTTCTATTGTCCACGGTTCTTCCCCTCGTTCCAACTTGGACAGTGCATCTGGTTTGCTGACCCGATACCCTGTTCATGGGAAATGATAGAAGACTGAGACCCAGTGAATTGGGCTGGGGTCTGTGGGGATGGGAGAATGTTACATTTGAGGGACCGGTTTTCACATCTGTCAAGCAGAGGCTTTTCACTCAGGAGAGACTCATGGGATATTGTGATATAATAATATATATTTGGTCTCCGCCCCCAGTTCCTGGCACAGAGCTTCTAAAGCCCTTGTGGGGACTTCCCTGGTGGTCCAGTGGTTAAGACTCTGTGCTTCCACTGCAGGGGGCGTGGGTTTGATCCCTGGTCAGGGAACTAAGATGGCGTGCGGCACAGCCAAAAAATAAAAATAGGAACTTCCCTGGTGGCATAGTGGTTAAGAATCCACCTGCCAATGCAGGGGACACGGGTTTGAGCCCTGGTCCTGGAAGATCCCACATGCTGTGGAGCAACTAAGCCCACGAGCCACAACCACTGAGCCCGCAAGCCACAACTACTGAAGCCCGTGTGCCCTAGAGCCCACGTGCAGCAACTACTAAGCCTGCGTGCCTAGAGCCCATGCTCCAAAACAAGAGAAGCCACCGCAATGAGAAGCCCATGCACCGCAACGAAGAGTAGCCCCCACTTGCCGCAACTAGAGAAAAGCCCGCATGCAGCAACAAAGACCCAACGCAAATAAAAATAAATAAAATTTTAAAATAAATGAATAATAAAAATAAAACAAAGCCCTTGTAATTTCCTATGTGACGGGCTGGCAGGAACCTCTTCTGTTACAGCATTTGGTTTAAGTTCCAGTTCCTGACACAAGAACTTCTAGCACCCTTGGTGTCCAGAGTGATGGGTATCTTCTGTGTGCTAATGAGATGACTGGTGGCTGGGGGTCCCTAGAGAGCTTCAGGGTGGAGGCTGGATGCCAGAAAGACCAAGGCATGAGTAGAAGGTTGGAAATTTCAGCTCTAACTCCCTAACCCCTCCATGGGGAGGGAAGGGGCTGGAGACTGAGTTAATCACCCATGGCAAATGACTTAAGAAATCACGCTTACACAATGAAATCGCCACAAAAACTCCTAAAAAACAAGGTTGGGGGAGCTTCTGGGTTGGTGATCACATCAAGGTGACACACTTGGGGCGGGCATGGAAGGCCCACACTCCTTCCCCCATACCTCATCCTGGGCATCTCTTCCATTTGGCTATTATCCTTTATAATAAACTGGTAATGGTAAGTAAAGTGCTTTCCTGAGTTCTGTGAGCCGTTCTAGCAAATTACCAAACCTGAGGGATGGGGAGTGGGAATGCCCAATTTAAGGTCAAGTCGGACAGAAGTGTGGGCACCCTGGGTACCCAATACGTTCGACTAGCGTCTGAAGTGAGGGCAGTCCTGCGGGACTGAGTCCGTAAGCCTGTGGGATCTGATGCTGACTCTGGGTGGTTAGTGTCAGAAAAGGATTGAGTTTCGGGACACCCAGTCCATACCTGGAGAGTAGGAGAACTGGTTTTGGGGATAGAAAAACCCCCACACATTTGGTGTCAGCTGTGTTGGTAGTAAAAACAACTCATGGCACATTGTATACACCCTTTTATCAGGAGCCAGAGGAGGCACTGAGAATCTGCCATTAGGGCACTGCAGTGACTTCGAAGTATAAGCAGCTGAGGAAGGAAAGGCCACTGACTGGAGACCCTCTGAGGGACCCAGGAGAGCCGTCCTCACCCACGGACAGCAGGTTGCTATAGTTCTCCAGCATCACGTCCCGGTACAGGTCCTTCTGAGGAGGGGCCAGGAGCTGCCACTCCTCCCACGTGAAGTCCACGGCCACATCCTTGAATGACAGGGTTTCCTGTAATAACAGAGTCCTGTTTAATGCGAGTGTTTCTCTTTGGCTGACTCATAAGGAATATAAAGGAAGCTGTCCTGCTCATACTACTATGATTTTGACACCAATTCCGATGTGTACGTCTTTTTAAACACATCACCAGGCAATTCTCTGACACCAGCTGTGTGTCCTACAATTCAATTCTGACATGATCGACCGGAAGACAGCATCACATGCCACAGGGTAAGAGGCCAGTCCCATGAGACCCCACGTCCACCCCACTCCAGATGCCAAATGCAAGTCCAGGTTGTCACCTGCGCTCCTGACTCACCAGCTATAGACTGGAGGTTCCAGTGACCCCCTCCTTGGCTTTGATTAATTTGCTGGAGCAGCCCAGAGAGCTCGGGAAAACAGTTTACTTACTGTTCACCAGTTTATTATACAAGCATATCATAAAGGATACAGATTTCATCCAGACGCAAGAGCTGCACAAGGCAAGCTATGTGGAAAGGAGCTTGGCGCTTCTGTGCCCTCTCCTGGTGCACCTCCATGTGTTCACCATCCCAGAAGCTCTCAGAACCCCATACCTTTGGGATTTCTATAGAGGCTTCATCACATAGGCGTGATTGATCATTAACTCTATTTCTAGCCCCTCCCTCTTCTGTGGATAATGGGGAATGGGATGGAAGGTTCCAAGCTGCTGATCATGGCTTGGTCTTTCTGGTGACCAGGTCCCATCCAGGAGCCCTTCAAATGTTGCCTCATTAGAAAGAAAGGCACTCCTATCACCCAGGAAATTCCAAGGGACTTAGGAACTCTATCAGAAACCAGGATCAAAGACCAAATTTTACAACAAAATATGCTCTTAGTACTCTTTTTAAAAAAATTTTATTGAAATATAGTTGATTTACAATGTCATGTTTATTTCTGCTGTACAGCAAAGTGATTCAGTTATATATATATTCTTTTGCATATTCTTTTCCATTATGGTTTATCACAGGATACTGAATATAGTTCCCTGTGCTACACAGTAGGACCTTGTTGTTTATCCATTCTAAATAGAATAGTTTGCATCTGCTAATCCCACACTCCTACTCCATCCCTCCATCACCCCCAGTGCCCCTTGGAAACCGTAAGTCTGTTCTCTATGTCTGTGATTCTGTTTCTGTTTTGTAGAGAAGTTCACTTGTGTCATTCACTTGTATATAGATTCCACATATAAGTGATGTCATATGGGAGCTCGTAGTACTCTTTTTAGGAAATTACAAGGATTTTAGGGGCTCTGTGCTAGGAATTGGGGTCAAAGAGCAGAAGATTCTCAGAGCACCCCTATTTATAAGGGTTTTAGGAGCTCTATGTCAGGAACTAGGGGCAGAGACCAATGTGTATATTTCTTATTATTTCACAAAAGGCTAACATCATATTAGATACACTGAAAATATAACGAGTGAACTGGAATATGCATTTAAAAAAAATAACTAAAGATGAAGCAGACACAGAAAGAGATAGAAAATATAAAGGAGAGTTTACTAAATATGGAGAATACAGTGAGGTCTAACATAGGCCTCTACATAGTTTTTGAAAGAGATTATAGAGAAACAGAGAAGTGATACGAAGATCTCAGGAATTAAGAAAATTTTAGAACTGATTAAACATCCTGTAACTCAGACTCAGCCAGCCAGCAAAGCCAAGCAGGAAATCTGCTTCTAGATGAGTGAGACTGAAACTATAGAACATCACTTGCAAAAGTCAGATTCGGAAACCAACCAGAAAGAAAAGACTCGGGCTTCCCTGGTGGCACAGTGGTTAAGAATCTGCCTGCCAATGCAGGGGACACGGGTTCAAACCCTGGTCCAGGAAGATCCCACATGCCGCGGAGCAACTAAGCCCGTGAGCCACAACTACTGAGCCCGTGCTCTAGAGCCCGCGAGCCACAACTACTGAGCCCACGTGCCACAACTACTGAAGCCTGAATGCCTAGAGCCCGTGCTCCACAACAAGAGAAGCCACTGCAATGAGAAGCCCGTGCACCGCAACGAAGAGTAGCCCCCACTCGCCACAACTAGAGAAAGCCCACGCGCAGCAACGAAGACCCGATGCAGCCTAAAATAAATTTAAAAAAAAAAAAAAAGAAGTGATGAGGAAAGGATTAAAAAAAAAAGAAAAAAGAAAAGACTCATTACCATCAAAAGAAAGACAAAGTTGATGAAATGAAAACAACAGAAGCCAGAAAAATGTTGTGATGAATATATATTTGGTCTTTGCCCTTGGTTCCTGGAACACAGTTCCAAAAAACCGTGGGCTCTCTAGGGTGATAAGAGTATCTTTTGTGTGCTCATGAGATGACTGGTGCCTGGTCCCCAGAAAGACCCCCAACCTCCAGGGAGGGAACTGGCATTGGGGGTTGAGTTCAGTCCCCAATAGCCAGTGATTTAATCAATTTGTGCCTGCATCAGAAAACCACCATGAAAACCCCTAAAACATAAGGTTCAGAGAGCTTCCGGGTTGGTGAACACATAGAGGTGCTGGCGGGCTGGTGCTCCCAGGGAGGAACTTCCGCGCCCCTTCCCCCATGCCTTGCACTATGCATCTCTTCCATCTGGCTATTCCTGAGTTGTAGCCTTTAGAATAAACCAGTGAATGTACGTAAAGAGCTTTCCTGAGTTCCGTGAGTCATTCTAGTGAATTACCAAACCTGAGCAGGGGGTTGTGGGTACCCCCGGATTTAGAGCTGGTCATCAGAAGCTTAGGTAACATCCTGGGACTCTTGACAGGCACCTAAAGTGGGGGCAGTCTTGTGGGACTGAGCTCTTACCTTGTGGGATCTGAGGCTAACTCCAGGTAGTTAGTGGCAGGATTGAGTTGAATTGTAGGACACCCAGTTGGTGTCGGGAGAGTCACAGAATTAGGAGGTGTGAGGAAAATACCCACACATTTGGTGTTAGAAGTGCCCTGGATAACAACAGTTCAGCAGTGTGTAAAGTCTTCAATGTCCTGATCCTGTGGCCATGCAGCGTAGGCCCAAATGCCACCAGGGAATGAAATGAGACCTGCTTGTCAACCGAGCTGCCAGATGAGGGGAAATCTGATGGGATAATCTATCCCTGTGTTCTTGCAGAGATTACATCATAGAGAAGAGAGTTACCTGGTTGAGCAAATTCTTTTCTTTTTCTTTTTTAAAAGAGGCGGCAAATTCTTAACACTGCTGATCTTACCACCTTCTGAATTTTTTCACGTGAGATGTAGATCCATTTGGAAAAATGAAAACTTAGGTTCCTACCTAATTTCACACTCAAAAATAGTTTTTCTCCTGTTTAGAGTCCTAGCCATAAAACAAAAGAATCTGTGAAAGGAATAGAGACAAATATGAATTATGTTCATGTCACAAACCAAAAACCATAAAAGGAAATAAGGAGCAAGCTTTATAAGAGGAAAAATTAAAATGTCTGCATTGAAAAAGTTATCGTGGATAAAGGTGAAAGAAAAGTGACAAGCTGGGAAAATATTTTTTATAAACAAAAGAAAGAATCAATATGTAGTGGATAGGCATGACTCCTATTAATCAATAAGAAAAAAAATCATTTTGTTAATGTAAAAATGATAAGGACAGGCATATCACAAGAGAAAAAGAATCCAACTGGCCAATAAATATACAAGATGGATTTCAACCTCACCTATGATGAGGTAAATGCACAATAAGGTAAAAGAATAAACATTGGACCATTCAGATTGATGAAATTACACAATTTGATAATGTCCTATTATTAAGTACTGGCAAAGATTTAAGGCATGGATGATCTCACACATCACTTACTATGTAGCAGGCATGAAATGGAGCAGGACCCAATGGGGCCTCCCCAGGACAGATAGATACACACACACACACCACACACCACCATGTCCTCAGCCTGCCTTTTGTCTGCAGAAAAACTTTAAAGAATAAATTTAATCAGAGAAGTGAGAAAATGCAGGCACAAAGGAAACAGTCCAACAAGACCAAATAATAATAGTTTAGTCATTAAACAAAGTCAAGGACCTTTAGTTCCTCTTCCAGGGGTATAGATAATATTCTGAGCCATATCCTTTGAGCTGTTTTGTAGATACTGAAACCCTCACCAGTTGGAAGAAGTTAACTACATGATGACCAGACTGTAGCCATGACATAAGCTGCCAAAATTCTAAGAACTGGCTTCAAGGAAATGGGAACAAACCAACCGTGGAACTAAAGATTAACTGTACTGAACACAATCAAGAGGACGCCGATCAGACCATGGCATGACCCATTTCAAGATGACTGCCAGAGCTGACTGTGCTGTTTCTGCATGTAGCCCCCTCCCTCTGTCTATACAGCCCTGAAACTCCCCTTTAAAAGCTCTGGCCCACTGACTGGCAGTGGGGAGTTGGCCCCTGGACATGAGTCCACCCTCTTCCCCCAGTTGCCAGCCTCTGGAATAAAAGAAACTTTCCTTTCCGCCAACCTTGCCTCTCGAGTTATTGGCTTTCAAGCAGCGAACAGCCAGACCCGACTTCTGGTAACAGACACTCATCTAAATGCTTTACATAGTTTGACTCATTTCTTTGAGGACAATTATAGACGAATAGAATTTTATACAGCTAATATTCACAAAACAATTGCAGTCATTATTCTATTAGATGCTTAAATTATACTATCTTAAGCCAAAGGGATGTTATTTAGAGTATAATTCCACTGATGCACAAAACATAACAGACGTATTTATGTACACAGATATGTACATGAACCCACATGCATTTATAAATAGGCACACATCTACAGGTGCACACACAGAGTCAGTAACAGTTACACATTATGTTCCAACACTAGTCATTTACTAGGAATCATACAAACACTATGTTCTTGATCCTACTTTGCCATGGCGTTGGAGTTTATCTTCAAAGTTTATTTCTCTCTAGATACTGAACTGATTTTTTTTTTTTTACAGGCCTCTACAAATCCATTAAGGAATAAAGGAGAGAATAAAACAAGACATGAGTCACCTGGGCCTGGATCATTTTCTTCTGTTCTCTGAAAATAGCTGGCAACGTAGAGGCTCTGTCTTTGTCTCTTCTGGTTATACCGAAATTTCTAGTTAGATATAACAGTTGCCAAAGTATCCCCAGAAATAACAATATCTAGGTCCTGGAAACTCCTCTTTCTTCATTCATATCTTGTCTCTTGTTAGCACCTGTGGGTTGAAAAGCAAAATTACTTCTGGAATTGTATTCCTTCTTCCTGTGCACTCACCTTAACACGTGGTTCCTAGTATTTCTGTCTCTTCATTTGATTCCCCAGAGAATTTCACACCTTGGGCCAATGAAACCTAACTCCCTGAATATATGGAAGTAGCATGAATTTGAAAGGGAAAGTGGCATAGGAGAATCAGCGCAGTACTATATTTCAGTAGCAGGTGATTTTCAGACAAGTATAGAAATGAGGTCATCTGGGCAGTGAGAAACTGTAAATTCTTCCTTTAAACTTTGATGCCCTCAAGCCTCTTTAAAAGTCTTCATATCCCCTGTTTACATACACATTTTAATATGAGGGACAATGAACACATCAAAAAAAGAAGAGAGAGAAAAGGAATATGAGCCATAAATACAAATTTTAAAAACAATTCAAAAATTATAAATACTGGGAAAGGAGCAGCCTTTAAATATTCACATATAGAACCTGAAATGAAATATGCAGTCAACCTGCAGGAGGAATGATAAAAAACAAAACTTAAATTAAAAGATTACTAAATTGAGGGCTTCCCTGGTGGCGCAGTGGTTGAGAATCTGCCTGTCAATGCAGGGTACACGGGTTCGAGCCCTGGTCTGGGAAGATCCCACATGCCGCAGAGCAGCTGGGCCCGTGAGCCACAACTACTGAGCCTGCACGTCTGGAGCCTGTGCTCCGCAACAAGAGAGGCTGCGACAGTGAGAGGCCCGCGCACCGCGATGAAGAGTGGCCCCCACTTGCCACAACTAGAGAAAGCCCTCGCACAGAAACGAAGACCCAACACAGCCATAAACAAATAAATAAATAAATAAAAATTAAAAAAAAAAAAGATTACTAAATTGAAATATGCTGAATTTTTCTTCCCCCAAACTTTCATTTCTTCGGGTTCAAAAGGAAGGGGTGCTGTAGGGAGCCAAAAGGGATTAGAATATTTGTGGTGGGGCGGGGACTTGGACCTGAAGCTTTCAGGGAATGTTAACTAACGTTCACCAAGTCTGTCCCAGCAGCCAACGTCTGGGCTCAATACACGCACCTACCAGGGCTCCTGAGCCTCCGAGCCTTCGGCTGTCACACATCCCTGCACGAAAGACGGTGACCATTACCCCCCCGGATTAATACCAAACCAGGTCAGATACACACGTACACTGACCTCCTTTAACGGTTCCTCGACCTTTGAGCTCCAAATTATCCGAGAACCCGAACAAGTCTCCGCATTCATTGACGAACCCCACGCCACCAGCTGTCAATCACCCCCGGAGACCTTAAACCCTGACCTCAGGACTCTCGGTAGTTGATCTGTTCAGACCTTTAATCGCTGACCACCAGAGCCCCCCATGATTGACCCCAAAGACACCCCAATCATAGAGATTGTACTGACTCCTCCACGCTCCCTTCAAAAACAAAACCAAACCACCATCCGCCCTCACGCTACCTTCCCAGACTCAAAGGAGCCACAGCCCACCTAAAGGCCGACAGACCGCCCCCATCCCCGCCTTTTCTGCAGCCAGACCCACACGCCCACCTGGTTCTCTCCTGAACCTGCAGCGACCTCTTCAGGGCCTCACTTTAGCCCCCAAACTTTTACTTCTGGTCCCCTCGCCCAGCCCCCTCTCCCGAGACCAACCGACAAGGGTCAGCTGCGTTTGTACCGCGTTTCTATGGGGAACGGATTGGCCGTTTCCGGCTTTTCCTTATGAGGTAATACGTCCGCGCCGCCACCACCGCCTCGGCGCGCTGGCGTCGCCATCTTTGCGCACCTGACGTACAGAAGGCGTGGGGGCCGCTGAGAGACCACGGCTGAAAGCTCTCCTGTTTCCTGGTACCTCAGCCCCTTAAAGGAAAATGGGGAGATTTTAAGAAGCTCGAGCTCATACAAAGCAAACGTGACGTGGGGGTAAATTCGTTTGAGTGGACGGTGAACGGCGCCAGTTTTTCAAAGGCCGGAGCCCATTAAGACCGAAAGGGCGCAGGCGTACATTCTGAGCGGCTGTAACAGCCGTGACGTCTCGGCTCCGTGGGAAATTAAAATTGCTTCTGGACACCTCGGTAACTGGTTTAATTGCGAAAAGATTTAGAGGCCGTATGAAAACTTAAGCGTGCTTGGCAAAAAAAACCTGGCGGCGCGCTGTAGCCGTTTCGGGTTTGCGCCGTTGGGCAGGAGCACCGTGGACGCGGCCATCTTAGAGGAGATTCGGTGTCCGTACTGCGGGGCAAATGCTGTCTGCGGAGCTCGGCGTGGAACTGGCAGATGGAAGTGTTTGGGGAAGACCAAGGTTTGGAAAAGTGACAGTACGGGGGATGCAGCGATCACAAAGTGAGCGGAAACGGTGGTCGGTGTGAGCCTCTTCCCAACCGTGCTCCTTACCCAGCCCAAATGCAAAACCTGCTACATCCTGGGCAGCACTGGACCGCCTTCTGTCACTACAGATTAGTCTGCGTTCTTTTCATAAAATTAGTGTTTGTGCTGGCTTCTTTCACATAGCACGACTGTTTTGAAATTCATCATTTTTTAAAAATATATTTATATATTTATTTATTTGGTTGCGGCTCACAGGCTCCTTAGTTGCGGCAGGCGGGCTCCTTAGTTGTGGCATGCGAACTCTTAGTTGTGGCATGCATGTGGGATCTAGTCCCCTGACCAGGGATGGAACCCGGGCCCCGTGTATTGGGAAGGCGGAGTCTTATCCACTGTGCCACCAGGGAAGTCCTGAAATTCATCATTTTTAAAGTATCAATAGTTCGTTCCTTTTTTGTTGCTTTAGTATTCATTGTTGGATATTCCAAAATTTAATCATTCACCACTTGGTGGACCTTTGCATTGTTTCCAGTTTTTTGGATACTGCCAGTGGAACTTCTATGAACATTCGTGTGCAAAAAATAAAATGACCTCAAAGAACTGGTTTTCCCACAGTCCTATGCATCTTCATCAGGTCACCAAGAAGTCTTTGCCAGCCATTTACAGGGCTGCTACCCATTTCTAGCCCTGCTCCAGCTCATATTCCCTTCCTCCTTTCATCCCAGCCCTGAGCTAGAACGCTCATTCACCCTGGGGAAACAGATCTTGAGAACACAGGCTGTGCACAGATGCAAGGTTCACCTACTTTCTTCAATTACATTCAACCCGATAGGACCTTATAAGTCTCAGAAAGCACCTGATAAAAGTCATATAACGAAAGATCAAAGCAGGAAGTCAGTTTCATTTTCTCTCACTGGACCATCATTACCATGCTGGCCCAGTCTCTCACCTGAGATACTAGAATTGTCCCTGCTTATTTCCTTGACCCATGTGATCTCATCTTCATAGAACAGGCAAGGTGATTCTTGTAAAACGCAAATCAATCATGAAATTTTCCTGTTCTCAATGATCTAATGACTACAGGATTGAATAAATATTAGATGGCCAAGTTTAGGTGCTTAAAAATATTATGTTGAAGTAAATTTACCCGATAATCCAGGGTTTGTGATGGAAATGTAGGACAGCTACTGCATAGCAAATTTCCATTTCTTGTTCTTCAAGCAGGACTCAAGTTTTTTTAGCAGGATATGTTTAATAGATCAAGGGAAAGACTCTGGATAAGAAGAGGGGATAAGAGCCCCGCTCATAAGAGTAAGAAGGAATGAAAAAGATAAGGAAAATTACATGTCTAATTGAGCAGGTCACAGAGGGGATGGAATCTTTGAAGTGATGGTAACTCTCAAAGGTGATAGGCCTGTGAACAAATAAATACAAGGTTTCTTCTTGAGTACCTCCCAAGGGGATCTTACATCTTTTCATCTCCTATACTTTGTTCCAATGTACAATGAAACTGACCTTCAGGATGAAACCATTTCCACAATCTACATATAGAGGGTTTCTCTCCAGTCTGAGTTTTCTGAGGTAAAATGAGACGTGATTCAATGAGGAAGGCTTTGCCACATTTAGCATATACGTAAGGTTTCTCTCTGTATGGATTTTCTGGTGTTCGGTGAGCCTGGACTTTGTGGTATATGCTTTCCCACGTATGCTGCATCCATGGGGGTCTCTCTCCCAGGTGAATTCTCTGATGTTTAGTGAGCCGAGACTTCCTGATAAAGGATTCCCCATATTCACTGCATACATGGGATTTCTCAACTCTGCGATCTCTCTGATGCTTAATGAACTGAGCCTTAGTGCTGCTGAGTTTTCCAATTTCAGGCAATTTTAGTATGAATTTGCTTATGCTTTATAAAGAGAAAGGATCTCCCATCTCCGTTACACTCCACAGGGTTATTTCATAGCTTCTGTTCTGATTTTACTACATTTAAATTTGCAGAATTTCCATGATTTTGCCTTAAAGGAAAATGCTTTGGGGCTAGATGAACAGTATTTTCAAAGGCATGATGTTCACGGCATTGTTCCATCCGATTTAGGCATCTTTGGTTATGCAAGTGTTCCCGCAGTTGATCGTCAACTTGCTTGACTTCTAGAAAAGATGAGAACGTGAATGCTTAGGTGTGGATCAGCTCTTTAGTGTTGGTAGCATGATCTCAGTACAAAAGAATCTTTAATAATGTTCCTTATAATCCTGTGATAAGCCATAATGTAAAAGAATATGAAAAAGAATGCATATACATGTATTACTGAATCACTTTGCTGTACAGCAGAAATTAATACAACATTGTAAATCAACTATACTTCAATAAAATAAAATTTAAAAAGTTCCTTGTTTCTTAGACATTGGGAAAACCACAATACACAAAAATCAAGTTGCAAAAGCAGAAAGTATACAAACAAGTTGAGGTAATTCACAATGAATAAATATAGATCTGGCTGCTTTCTAAATACTGCCTTGCAAAATGTGCAAAGGTACTAAAAAAAAACAAAGTCACTGTTAGAAGAGAAAATAGAGGTGGTAGGAAAACCTGATCCAAAATTACAAGGGCTGGGACCTCCCTGGCAGTCCAGTAGTTAAGACTCTGCGCTCCCAATGCAGGGGGCCAGGGTTCGATCCCTGGTCAGGGAACTACATCCTGCATGCCATAACTAAGAGCCCGCATGCTGCGACTAAAAGATTACGCACTCGGCAATGAAGATCCCATGTGCCACAACTAAGACCTGGCACAGCCAAATAACTATTAAAAAAAAAAAAAATTACAAGGGCTGCTTTCTTTCAGCAAATCCTTGTTAAATGCCTATTATGTACTGGCCATAGTGCTGGTGTTGGGGACACACGAACATATTCTTTCTTCTCACTTGTGTTGACATCGTGGTTAGCAAAAATGAAATAATAAAAAATAAATAAATAAATAAATAAACAATAAATGGATGGATCTAGAGATTATCATATTAAGTGAAGCAAGTCAGAGACAGATATCATATCACTTATATGAGGAATCTAGAAAAATGATACAAATGAACTTATTTACAAAACATAAATAGACTCACAGACATAGAAAACAAACTTATGGTTACCAAAGGGACAAGCCAGGGGAGGGATAAATTAGAAGTTTGGGGTTAACATATACACACTACTATATATAAAATAAACAACAAGGACCTACCATACAGCATAGAGAATTATACTCAGCATCTTGTAATAACCTATATTGGAAAAGAACCTGAAAGAGAATATATATATATGTATATATATATATATAACTGAATCACTTTGCTGAACACTTGAAAGTAACACAACACTGTAAATTAACTATACTTCCATAAATAAATAAATTAATTAAAAAAACAATCAAGCAAAGAAAAAAAGGAAGAAGCTACAAACTATGAGAAGTGGTCTGAAGGAGCAAAGGAGATGGAGAGAGGTGGAGGAAATGAGGATATATGATAGAGTGAGACATGGCTTCCTGATGAGTTCAAATTGTGGGAGAGGGAAAAAAGAAAACAGAACCTCTGGAGAATTCCAGACTGGGGCAAAGAGAAGTCTTAGTCCATTCGAGCTGCTATAACAAAATACCATAGACTGGGTGGCTTATAAAGGACAGAAATTTATTTCTCATGGTTCCAGAGGCTAAGACGTCCATGATCAAGATGCTAGTAGATTTGGTGCCTGGTGAGGGCCTGCTTCCTCATAGACAGCACCTTCTAGCCCTCACCTCACATGGCATAAGGGACAAGAGCTCTCTCTGGGCCCTCATGACCTAATCACCTCTCAAAGGCCCCACCTCCTAATACCATCACCTTGTGGTTAGGGTTTCAACACATGATTAGGGGGGACCCCGATATTTAATCTATAGCAAGAAGCTAAGAAACCATATAAACACACAGAGATCAGGTTATGGTGTGGGTACAGCATTTAACGTGGGGTTAAATGTCAGGAAGGGAAATCACTATTTCCCAACGAAGCAGGAAGATGCACTAGTTAGAAGACTGCTGAATTCAAAGATCATTTTTCTTTTTTTTTTTAAATAAATTTATTTATTTTTGGCTGCAGTGGGTCTTCGTTGCTGTGTGCGGGCTTTCTCTAGTTGAGGCGAGCAGGGGCTACTCTTCATTGCAGTGCGCAGGCCTTTCATTGTGGTGCCTTCTCTTGTTGCTGAGCATGGGCTCTAGGTGCGCGGGCTTCACTAGTTGCGGCCGTGGGCTCAGTAGTTGTGGCACATGGGCTTAGTTGCTCTGTGGCATGTGGGATCTTCCTGGACCAGGGCTCGAACCTGTGTCCCCTGCACTGGCAGGAGGATTCTTAACCACTGCACCACCAGGGAAGTCCCTTCAACGATTTTTGGAGTAAGAGCTGGAAGGTAGAATCTTGTAGCAAAGGAGGTGGAAGAAATAGGCAGAGATGCTGTGACAGAGGACAAAAAAGGAGAAGATGTAAGAAACCTAAGAAGAAAAGTAGGTAAACAACAAAGAAAATCAAGATGTATGTAAAATAAACAGGGACCGCTGGGATCAGATCTCAGAGGAAGAAATGGGGGTCTATTTCCCTTTAAACACCTATGAAGAAAAAGCTCTCATATGGGAGGATAGATACGAGGTGCGGTTGTTTAGACATCCTCAAACACTCTCACAGCCATGGGACTTTCTCTTACTGACTAGAATATGACTTCCCTGGCCGCCCACCTTGCTGGTTATCAGCTACACACCTGAACAGATTCATCTGCGGTTTTCATCTTCTATTGGCCACGGTTCTTCCCCTCGTTCCAACTTGGAGGATGCATCTGGTCTGCAGGCTTCACACCCTGTCCACGGGAAACGACAGAAGACTTAGACACATCAAATTGGGCTGGGATGTCAAGACGGGAGAAAGCTACCTTTGAGGGAAGTTTTCACATCTGCAAAGGAGAGGCTTTTCTCTCAGTAGAGGGAATATTATACACTTGTCTGGAGCCAGAGAAGGATCTGAGAATCTACTCCTTGAGAGCATTGCAGATACTGAAGCATTAAGCAGCTGAGAAAAATGGCCACTGACTGAAGATTCTCTGAGGGACACAGGGGACACGTCCTCACCCACAAGACACCAGGTTGCTATGGTTCTCCAGCATCACAGGATCCGGGTACGGGTCCTTCTGATCGGGGTCCAGGAGCTGCCACTCCTCCCACGTGAACTTCATAGCCATGTCGTCATATATCAGGGATTCCTGTCCCAACATGGTCCTGTTTAATATAAAGTGTTTCCCTTCTATTGATGTAAGGAAGAAGGCATGTAAAGGAAGTTATTTTGTTATTTTCACCAAATAGGTTGCATTAATTCAAGTAGTTTTTTAAAAAACACCTTGTAGTAGAAGGAAAACACTATTGGGATATTCTGTAATTATACATTCATAATTCTATTTATTCAACAAATGAGAAATTTCCATAATGCGTAGCCATTATATCCTCTTGCTAACCAAGAACTATATATACATAATTCTACATATATGTACTTATTTGCCAAACACTATACACATGTGGGTGATATCAAGATTAATAAAACATATTATTACATTCATCAAGGGCCTTCCCTGACTTGGTGGATCAGAATTCACCATGTAGAGACAAGAGATGCCAGAATTACAAGAGATGACATGTTTAATAAATGTGTTTAAAACGTTATAAAGAATAAAGTATTTTAGGGAATTCCCTGGCGGTCCAGTGGTTAGAACGCTGCGTTCTCACTGCTGAGGGCCCAGGTTCTATCCTTTGTTGGGGAACTAAGATCCTGCAAGTTGCACAGCACAGCCAAAAAAAAAAAAAAGTCTACAGAACAGGAAAATATAGGGGGCCTTAAGCCCTACACTTATGAATGCTTTTAAACCTCATTTTCTTCATTTATAAAATAGGGATTAAAATGATCCTTCCCTTGAAAAATAAGAATTAAATAAGAAACCTCTAAACCCCATAGAAATATTGACTGTATATTCATTCAAAAATATTTATGGAACATCTACTGTGTGCCAAGCACTATTCTTGGCCCAGAGATACAACAGTTAATAATAAAGTTAAAATCCTTTTTTTTTTATGTGAACCATTTTTAAAGTCTTCATTGAATTTGTTACAATATTGCTTCTGTTCTTTTATGTTTTGGTTTCTCGGCCCTAGGCATGTGGGATCTTAGCTCCCTGACCAGGGATTGAACCTGTACCCACTGCATTGGAAGGCGAAGTCTTAACCACTGGACCGCCAGGGAAGTCCCAATAATAAAGTCAAAATCCTTGGAAAAAAAAAAAAAGAACAGGAAACTATAAAGAGAAAATTAGGCAGATTTGAGAAAAAAAAGTAAAGAAACATATATGCCTGTGGCATGTGTCCACACAAGTTAAAAGCTTATGTATAGGCCTTGAAGGGATAATTAGTGAACTAGAAATTACCCAAAAGGCAGCACAGAGCTACTGCAGTTAGGGACAATATTCCATAAGACCACAATAATTTGCAAGAGGGGCTCAGAACTCACTGAAAGCTGTTCTGCTGAAAGTGAGGGTTCATTACAGTTAAAGGATACAGGTTAACATCAGCCAAGGGAAGAGGCTTGAAGGGCAGAGCACAGGGAAGTTGCAAACATGGAGCTTCCAGCTGCCCTCCCACAATGGAGTCATGGGCAGTGTGACTTTTTTTTTTCCTTTACTGATTTTTTAATTGAAGTATAGTTGATTTACAATGTTGTGATAGTTTCAGGTGTACAGCAAAGTGATCCAGTTATACATTCATATATATATATTTATATATATATTCTTTTTCAGATTCTTTTCCCTTATAGGTTAACAAAATATTGAGTATAGTTTCCTGTGCTTTACCATAGGCCCTTGTTGGTTATTTATTTTATATGTAGTAGTGAGCATTACTTTCTTGGCATAAATGTGTGACAGCAGGCAGGGAGTACCACCAACCAGGGGAGCTCCCTGAGCCCCGATGTCCAGAGTCTTAACTGGAGCTGGGTCACATCAGCCTGGTAGGACACTCACGTGCTTGACTTCAGTCTCCAGTCCCTGCAGAGGTCCACTGACACCACGGGATGCACAGCCTCCACCTTAAATCACATTGTGGGTGTGGCTTTTCCTTTTTCCCTTGCTGATTTTAGTCTCTATCCTTTCTATAATAAATGTAACCTTGAGGATAACAAGGTTTCTGAGTTCTGTGAGTTCTTCTAGCAAATTATCAAACCTGAGGGGGGTCTTGGGGACCCCCCAAACAAAAGGGAACTTCCTCGTTTGATAAACATATATATATCATTAAATATATTATTAAAAATATACGTAGCAGGATACAAAATTAATGCACAGAAATCTCTTGCATTCCTATACACTAATGATGAAAAATCTGAAAGTGAAATTAAGAAAACACTCCCGTTTACCACTGCAACAAAAAGAATAAAATATCTAGGAATAAACCTACCTAAGGAGACAAAAGACCTGTATGCAGAAAATTATAGGACACTGATGAAAGAAATTAAAGATGATACAAATAGATGGAGAGATATACCATGTTCTTGGATTGGAAGAATCAACATTGTGAAAATGACTCTACTACCCAAAGCAATCTACAGATTCAATGCAATCCCTATCAAACTACCACTGGCATTTTTCACAGAACTAGAACAAAAAATTTCACAATTTGTATGGAGACACAAAAGACCCCGAGTAGCCAAAGCAATCTTGAGAACGAAAAATGGAGCTGGAGGAATCAGGCTCCCTGACTTCAGACTATATTACAAAGCTACAGTAATCAAGACAGTTTGGTACTGGCACAAAAACAGAAATATAGATCAATGGAACAGGATAGAAAGCCCAGAGATAAACCCACGCACATATGGTCACCTTATCTTTGATAAAGGAGGCAAGCATATACAGTGGAGAAAAGACAGCCTCTTCAATAAGTGGTGCTGGGAAAATTGGACAGGTACATGTAGAAGTATGAAATTAGAACACTCCCTGACACCATACACAAAAATAAACTCAAAATGGATTAAAGACCTAAGTGTAAGGCCAGACACTATCAAACTCTTAGAGGAAAACATAGGCAGAACACCCTATGACATAAATCACAGCAAGATCCTTTTTGACCCAGCCCCTAGAGAAATGGAAATAAAAACACAAATAAACAAATGGGACCTAATGAAACTTAAAAGCTTTTGCACAGCAAAGGAAACCATAAACAAGACCAAAAGACAACCCTCAGAATGGGAGAAAATATTTGCAAATGAAGCAACTGACAAAGGATTAATCTCCAAGATTTACAAGCAGCTCATGCAGCTCAATAACAAAAAAACAAACAACCCAATCCAAAAATGGGCAGAAGACCTAAATAGACATTTCTCCAAAGAAGATACACAGATGGCCAACAGACACATGAAAGAATGCTCAACATCATTAATCATTAGAGAAATGCAAATCAAAACTACAATGAGGTATCATCTCACACCAGTCAGAATGGCCATCATCAAAAAATCTAGAAACAATAAATGCTGGAGAGGGTGTGGAGAAAAGGGAACACTCTTGCACTGTTGGTGGGAATGTAAATTGATACAGCCACTATGGAGAACAGTATGGAGGTTCCTTAAAAAACTAAAAATAGAACTACCATATGACCCAGCAATCCCACTACTGGGCATATACCCTGAGAAAACCATAATTCAAAAAGAGTCATGTACCAAAATGTTCATTGCAGCTCTATTTACAATAGCCAGGACATGGAAGCAACCTAAGTGTCCATCATTGGATGAATGGATACAGAAGATGTGGCACATATATACAATGGAATATTACTCAGCCATAAAAAGAAATGAAATGGAGGTATTTGTAATGAGGTGGATGGAGTTAGAGTCTGTCATACAGAGTGAAGTAAGTCAGAAAGAGAAAAAGAAATATAGTATGCTAGCACATATATATGGAATCTAAGAAAAAAAAAAAAAAAGGTCATGAAGAACCTAGTGGCAAGATGGGAATAAAGACACAGACCTACTAGAGAATGGACTTGAGGATATGGGGAGGGGGAGGGGTGAGATGTGACAGGGTGAGAGAGTGTCATGGACATATATACACTACCAAATGTAAAATAGATAGCTAGTGGGAAGCAGCCGCATAGCACAGGGAGATCAGCTCGGTGCTTTGTGACCACCTAGAGGGGTGGGATAGGGAGGGTGGGAGGGAGGGAGATGCAAGAGGGAAGAGATATGGGAACATATGTATATGTATAACTGATTCACTTTGTTATAAAGCAGAAACTAACACACCATTGTAAAGCAATTATACTCCAATAAAGATGTTTAAAAAAAAAAAATCAAGTGAGACTTGCAAATGAATGACTAGAAAAAAAAAAAAAAAAAGAGGGCTTCTTACAAATTCCCATCTTTGAGGCTCTGTTTCCATGGAACGATTTCTAGTACCAATTTCTGTTTTGATTATCTCTGCAAAAGCTACCCCCAAATATAATATCTTAAAACAACAACAACAACAACAAAAAAATATACTGCCTTTACTTTTTAACAAAATGACCCACTTGACTCATGGATACATTTTAAAGATAAATGACTACATATATATGTACATATATATATATTTAAATGAATAATTGATTATTAACTCAATCTCTAGTCCCGCTCCCTTCCCCATAGTATAAGGGATGGGGTGGAGAGTTCCACGCTTCTAATCATGATTTGGCCTTTCTGGTGACCAGCCCCATTCAGGAGCCCATCCAGGGTCACTTTATTAGAACAAAAGACACTCCTATCACCCAGGAAATTCCAAGGGATTTAACAGCTCTGTGTAAGATGCTCCTATCACCCCCATCACTCAGGAAATTACAAGAGTTTCATGACCTCTGTGTCAGGAACCAGAGGCAGTGACCAAATATATATATTTCTCATTATGTCTCATTAAGGCTTTGGGATTAAATATCTCGCTCAGGAACATACTCTATGTGTTAGAACTACAATCTGCACCCAGGTCTGCCTTTCTCCAAGCACATGACCTTAACAATGGTTGTATTCTCTTACCAGATACCCTCAGAATAAAACTTAGCTCTCCTTGTCACTTCCTTAAAGGAGTTTACTACCCAGAGCTCCCTTGGAGGATAGCCACATAGTCACAGACGCAAAACCTGAACTTCTGAAATCATCCCTTATAACACTGTGGTACATGTGAAACACTTTCTTCCACAAAGATAGAAACACACACAAATTGGTTCAGCCACTGTGGAAAACAGTATGGTGGTTTCTCAAAAAACTAAAAACAGCGGGGAGAGAGGAAGGAATAAGTTAGGAGTTTGAGATTAACAGATACACACTACTACATATAAAACAGATAAACAACAAGGACGTACTGTGTAGCACAGGGAACTATATTCAATATCTTATAATAACCTATAATGGAAAAGTTCCTATATGGAACTGAATCACTTTGCTGTACATCTGAAACTAACACAACATTGTAAATCAACTATACTTCAATTAAAAAAAAAAAGAAACTAATAATAGAACTACCATATGACACAGCAATTTCATTCCTGGGTATATATCTAAAAATTGAACTCACTAATTCAAAGGATACATGTACCCCTATGTTCACAGCAGCATTATTTACAATAGCCAAGATATGGAAGGAAACTAAGTGTCCATCAACAGATGAATGGATAAAGAAGATCTGGTGTATATATATATGATAGAATACTACTCAGCCATAAAAAAGAATGAAATTTTGCCATTTGCAAAAACATGGATGGACTTTGAGGGTGTTATGCTAAGTGAAATAAGTCAGAGAAAGACAAATACTGTATATCACTTATATGTGGAATCTAAGAAATAAAACTAGTGAATATAACAAAAAAGCAGCAGACTCACAGATACAGAGATCAAACTAGCAGTTACCAGTGGGGAGAGGGAAGTGGGGAGGGGCAAGATAGGGGTAGGGGATTAAGAGGTACAAACTACTATGTATAAAATAAATAAGCTACAAGGATATATTGTATAACACAGGGAATAGAGCTAATATTTTATAATAACTATAAATGGAGTTGACCTTTAAAAACTGTGAATCACTATGCTGCACACTTGAAACTTACATAATACTGTTCATCAACTATATCTCAATTAAAAAAATTTTTTAAAAGATAGAAACACATAAACCTCAGGCTCCACGCTTGCTCCAAGAGCATCAGATCTGAGGCTAGCACTTCCACGGCTTTCTACAGCCCAAACCCTGGAGCCTGGGTGAAAAATTTCTGGGGTAAGTCACCAACTTCCTGGATCATCTTGATCTCATCTTCCACCAAACATGGCCACAAATCATTCTCTGATGATGAGCTTCTGTGACTTTCCTGCATCCTCCCAGCTCACAGGGGCCCTCACCTCCCACCCTGTATCTCAAAAATCAGGACTTGAGGTTGAGGTCCCAGGACCTTCATATCTGACTCTTTGCAACACCATTAAAGGAAAATGTGCACAGCCCAAATGCAGTGCTACTCAGGGGCAGAAATGAGTGAATGAAGCTTCTTAGCGGCATCCAGGGTATATTCCTTCAAAAGTCAACTCTTCCAACGAGCATCCATGGTCCTCCACTGAGGAAGGAACAGCTGAAGAGCTTCTACTACATTTTTCAGCCTAAAGCATTTTCCATACAATGGAATCTCTCCTCTTGCCTATAATGGCTATTTCTTATCTTTGTCCCCAAGGGAGCAACTACTTTTACAGAAAATACATGTGTTTGTGTGTATAGTGTCTGTGTATGTATATATGTATTTCCCTAAAGAAGGACTCACTTGAAGGACTGAAGAGAAAGTAACCTTCATTGTCTGTCCCAGTGGCCCAGGGATCCTGGGCCTCCAAAGCTCCAGCTTCTCAACATAGACACACGTGGGCCTCCCCAGGTACTGACCATAGGACCCTTTGTTAACTGTCAAACCTGGAAAAGACACTACCATTTACTGACGACCAGACAGCTCCATCAGTTAGCCCAATATAAACTTGAATGGCATTCACTGACAAATACCACTGTTACGGGTTTAACTGTGTTCACCCCAAATCCATATGTTAAAGTCATAACCTCCAGTACCTCAGAATGTGACTGTATTTGGAGATAAGGTCTTCAAAGAGGTAATTAAGTTTAAGTGAAGTTATTACGGTGGGTCCTAATCCAATATAACTGGTATAATGTGAAGACACGGGGAGAAGATGGCCATCTACAAGCTGAGGAGAGACCTTGGAAGAAATCAACCCTGCTGACACTGTGATCTCAGACTTCCAGCCTCCAGAACTGTGAGAAAAAAATGTCTGCGGTACTTTGTTATGACAGCCCCAGCCAACTAACACAACCACCCCCGACCCCAGTTCTCCATCATTGGGACACACAAGGTAGAGCAACCCACTAAGACTCCAAACCCTGATGTTGGAACTCTCATTTGACGGACACGTACAACTGCATACAATAGGTGGTTGCCTGTACTAAGGAGAAAGGAATTAGCCTTCAAATGTATACAAATGTTTGCCTAAAATACACAAAGATGGAGCATTGAAGAGTGCTAAATAAATGATACGGTGACTGTTTGGCAAACAGCACACTTAATAACTGTTAGCTATAGTTTTTATGAATGCGAGGGGTAGAGCAGTAGAGGATAGACGCTGGTATGGCCTTCTTAAAGAGGGCGACCAGGAATTCCCTATCCCATTAACGTTTTCATTTACCTGGAATGCCAACCTCTGAAAGGTGAGTTCAGTACCTCGTCCTCAGGACAGGCCTGGGCAGCCCATTCGGGAACCCAGATGGACGACTTCACTGGGAAAGACGCCGTGACTGCAATGATAGGATGTGCAATTCACAAGAAGTGGAAGGGAGCTGTACTCCGAGTTGAAGAAGTATCCATTTCTGATGCTTTGCTGAGGAGCATCTGTCCTGAATCCATCCTGTGAAAGGCCACTACTTTGCATGTTTTGTTCACCAGCGTATCCTGTGTCTACAATAGTGCCGATGCTCAGAAATATATTTGTTGTGGTGAGTTACTCACACACCCAGAGTTTGGAAATTCAATTATGGGGCAGCCACTCCATGGCAAACTTCCACTTTTTTTTTTTTCTTCCTTATAAGCAGGACTCACTGTTTTTAAGCTGGATACATCATTATCGGATCAAGGGAAAGAACCCTAGGAATAGAAATAGAGGACAAGGGCCCCAGTCCCAGGAGAGAAGGAATGATGAGGCTATATCACATCTCAATTCGTTGAGTTACAGAGGAGCTTAGATCTTTGAAATGGCGGCAACTCTAAAAGGTGATAAGCCTGTGGACAAATGTAAGGCTTGTTCTCCAAAACATTCAAAGGGATCTCACCATCACCTGTCTCACGTACCATCCTCCATTTTAATTAATTTTATTTTTTTGGCCGTGCCACATGGCTTGTGGGATCTTAGTTCCCCGACCAGGGATCAAACCTGGGCCACCACAGTTGAAACTGCCAATTCCTAAACACTGGGACCGCCAGGGAACTCCCCAGTCCTCCATTTTTAGTGATGTTATTTTCTTCCATTAATTGGGCTTATTCTATGGATCCTAGTCCTTCTTTGATCTGCCCTTTTTATAGTCTGACAGGAGCCTCTATTCAAGAAACAAATGTTTCTTGGAATAATACTGAGCCTGAGAATTGCTTGCCAGTAGCTCCTTTCCTTCAGTGACAAAAATAATTTTGATTGGTTAGTCCATGAGGTCATTTATTCACCTTCATTCATTTTTCAAATCTACATATAATTCATTTTCTATTTTGCTATGTGCTGGGGAATATACAATTATCTATATACTGTCAAGGAATTTATAATCTAGGTGGATGTGAAAATTTTTAAAAAGTATCCATACCTTTTTCTATGTAAAATTAAGTAAATCCTTTCCCCTTCCCCCTCTGATACGTCCCTTAAACAGGAAATTATCAGGATACTTTGTTCCTTATACTATATGTCCTTTTCAACTAATGTAGGTGTACACATCCTTTGATTATCTTTGCCAGAGGGTAAAATTGCTATAGGCATGAAACCTAGCTTAAAAAAATTTCCAGCTCAAAGGTGGCAAGGACTGTGTTAAGTTCATCACTGACATCATCTGTAGGTCCTAGGACAGGCCCAGGTCAAGGAAACAGTTGTTAAAGTTTTTCTGAGTGGTGTGTGTACAGGATGGGAACTATCTTCTAGGGCAAGAGCTTGGCTGATAGATTATTCATGAATTTTGAGCTTTGTTCCTCCAGGTGAGATTTATAAAGTTAAGCATATCCAAACATGCTATGTTACATTATCAGATTAAATGTATTCAGTTTCCTTCTGAAGGACTTTTGGTAGACTGAAATAACAAACTGAATAAATTTAAAACTGAAGAAACCCAAGAGTTAACCATATAATGATCCTGGGTGGGAAAAGAAGACCCATGTCCCCCAAATGAGGGGGGTGAACTGCATTATAACTTTAATCAATGATGTGCAACACAGACACCCTCCTTTGATTTAAAGCGTCACTGACGTATCAACTAGGCATTTGATTCAAGGTATACCGTCCTAAAATGTACACTATGTGTATAATCTTATATATGATTGTTAGGATTGTGACAGAAGTCTCTAAAAGATTCACTTTCACAGGGCTTATTTGCTTCATGCATTTTGATATTTTGCCAAAGACATTCCATAGTTGGTGTGTTCAGTTTTATTTCTACACGATTTCCCCTGCCAACCGATGAGGCAGAATGTACCACTGACAACCCTGCCACAGTTACTGCCTTCAAAGGTCCAACAGTTTCTCTCCTGTGTAAACTCTCTGATACCAACTGAAGTCTTATTTCTGGGGAAGGACTTTTCCACGGTCATTACATTTCTACCAACTATGTCCTCACTGACAGTATGTGACCTATGAAGCCCTGATAGGGTCTATCTTTCCACAAAAGTCTTTCTCAGCCTCTGTGTTTATACTGTTTGTCTCAGTATACACTCGCCAGCCACAGGATGACCTAGAAGGTTTTATTCAAGGGTTTTCTGCCTTCACTGTATCACAGTTTATTTCTGTGTGTTTTCTGTGATGTAAAATATGATGTAATTGATCACTGAAGGTGCTACCACACTCACTGCATTCATTAGGTTTTTCTTCTGTGCAAATGCTATTATCTGCTGACACTGCACCTGTGGCACCTGGCTGTCCCACAAGGGCTACTACATTCCTATCTGCTAGGAACCCATCATTGTGGAATGGAGTCTGAGCTGCCACAGAAGGTGTGTGCACGCTCACCACATTAACAGGGCTTTTCCCCTGTACGATATCACTCGAACGTGATGAGCTGGGACTCTCTGAGAAAGGATTTTCCAACTTGACTGAATCTCCACGTTTCTCTCTTGCATGCAGCATCCCCTTGTGGTACACGAGGCATGACAAGTGGGAGAAGGCTTTCCCACAGTCAGTGCATCCATAGGGTCTCTCTCCTGTATGAGTTCTCCGATGTCTATTAAGGCACGACTTATCCCTGAAGGCTTTCCCACAGTCACTGCACGTGTAGGGTTTCTCTCCTGTGTGAATTCTCTGATGGTTAATGAGGCCAGACTTGTGTGAACACGATTTTCCACATTCAGTACATACAAAGGGAGTCTTTCCAGTGTGAAATCTCTGATGTGAGATGAGGCATGTTTTCTGGCTGAAGCCTTTCCCACATTCAGTGCATACATAGGGTTTCTCTCCAGTGTGAGTTCGTTGATGTATGAGGAGATTGCCCTTCTGGATGAAGCCTTTTCCACATTCATTGCACATATAGGGTTTCTCTCCAGTGTGAGTTCGCTGATGTACAATGAGATTGCCCTTCTGAATGAAGCCTTTTCCACAATCACTGCATATATATGACTTCTCTCCTGTATGAGTTTTCTGGTGTGCATTAAGCTGTGATTTCCAGCGGAAGGCTTTGTCACATTCGGTGCATTCATATGGTTTTTCTCCCGTATGAGTTCTCTGATGTTCGATGAGCCGGGACTTCCTGGAGAATGCTTTGTCACACAGACTGCACCCATGAGGTTTCTCTCCTGTATGAACTCTCTGATGATTAATGAGCCGAGACTTCTTGATGAAGCCTTTTCCACATTCCTCGCATACGTAGGGTTTTTCTCCTGTATGAGTTTTCTGATGAATAAGCAGCCGTGATTTCTTGGGGAAGGCTTTGTCACATTCAGTGCATGTATACCGTTTCTCTCCTATATGGGTTTTCTGGTGTTCAGTGAGCCTGGACTTTCTGGAGTAGGCTTTCCCACATATACTGCATCCATGAGGTTTTTCTCCTGTGTGCACTCTCTGATGATCAATGAGGCGGGACTTCTTGATGAAAGCTTTCCCACATTCAGTGCATAAGTGGGGTTTATTTATCTTTTGAGTTCCTAGATGCTTAATGAACTGTGAATTTGTGTTCATAGAACTTCCACATTCAGTAAATTTCATTTCACTATGAAATTGCTCATGCTTTGCATGGAGGAAGGATTCCCCATCTCCAAGAGGGTTCTTTACTTCATAGCTCCTGTTCTGGTTGACTAAACTTAAATTTGATTTCAGTGTTTTCCCATGAAAGTCCAACATATGATTTTGCCTTAAAGGAAAGTTACTTTTGCTCTGATGAACAATGTTTCCAAGTGCATTATGTTCGTGACATCGTTCCATTCTTTTTGGACATCTTTGATTTTGCAAGTCCTCCTGCAGAAGACAGTCATCTTTCCTCATTTCTAGGAAAGAAGAGAAGAATGAATCTTCCCATAGCTTGGTACAGAGTGAAACTACTTAACAAACGCCTTTGTGTAGGCTGGCTCTTTATGGACAACACTATGACTTCAGTTTAAAGAAACTCCAGGGCTTCCCTGGTGGCGCAGTGGTTAAGAATCCGCCTGCCAATGCAGGGGACACAGCTTCGAGCACTAGTCCGGGAAGATCCCACATGCCGTGGAGCAACTAAGCCCGTGTGCCACAACTACTGATCCTGCACACTAGAGCCCAAGAGCCACAACTACTGAGCCTGCACTCTAGAGCCCGTGAGCCACAACTACTGAGCCCATGTGCCACAACTACTGAGCCTGCACTCTAGAGCCCATGCTCTGCAACAAGAGAAGCCACTGCAAGGAGAAGCCCGCACACCCCAACGAAGAGTAGCCCCTGCTCATCACAACTAGAGAAAGCCCGCGTGAAGCAACAAAGACCCAGTGCAGCCAAAAATAAATAAATAAAATAAATTAATTAAAAAAAAATAGAAAAGCATTAAAAAAATATATCTAAAGAAACTCCAAGTAGAAAAGGGAACCCTCCTACACCGTTGGTGCGAATGTAAATTGGTGCAGCCACCCTGGAAAACAGTATGGAGGTTCCTTAAAATAGAGTTGCCATATGCTCCAGCAATCCCACTCCCAGGCATATATCCAGACAAAACTATAATTCAAAAAGATATATGCGGGGCTTCCCTGGTGGCGCAGTGGTTGAGAATCTGCCTGCCAATGCAGGGGACACTGGTTCGAGCCCTGGTCTGGGAGGATCCCACATGCCGCGGAGCAACAAAGCCTGTGCGCCACAACTGCTGAGCCTGCGCGTCTGGAGCCTGTGCTCCGCAACAAGGGAGGCCACGACAGTGAGAGGCCTGCACACCGCGATGAAGAGTGGCCCCCGCTTGCCGCAACTGGAGGGGGCCCTCGTGCAGAAACGAAGACTCAACATAGCAATCAATCAATCAATCAATAAATCTAAAAAAAAAAAAAAAGATATATGCACCCCGTGTTCATAGCAGCACTGTTCAGAATAGCCAAGACATGGAAACAACCTAAATGTCCATTGACAGATGAATGAACAAACAAGATGTGGTACATGTATACAATGGAATACTACTCAGCCATAAAAAGGAATGAAATAATGCTATTTGCAGCAACATGGATGGACCTAGAGATTATCATAATAAGTGAAGTAAGTCAGAAAGAGAAAGACAAATACCATATGATACCACTTATATGTGGAATCTAAAATATGACACAAATGAACTTATCTATGAAACAGAAACAGACTCACAGACATAGAGAACAGACTTGTGGTTGCCAAAAGGGAGGCGGGTGGCAGAGGGATGGACTGGGAGTTTGGGATTAGCAGATGCAAACTATTATATATAGGATGGATAAACAACAAGGTCCTATTGTATGGCACAGGGAAGTATATTCAGTATCCTGTTATAAACCATAATGGAAAAGAATATGAAAAAGAATGTGTGTGTATATATATATATATATATATATATATGTATAACTGAATCACTTTGCTGTACAGCAGAAATTAACACAACAGTGTAAATCAACTATACTTCAAGTAAAAAAAAAGAAAGAAAGAAACTCCAATATATGTTTGTTATCACTTGGACAAGGGTAAAGTACAATAATGTAAACAAAGAAAATAAAAGGTAAAAACAGGGCATAAACGAGGTTAGAGCATTCAAAATGAGCAAATAGAGATTTGGCTGCTTTCTAATTGTAACCTTATAAATTATGCTGATAGTAAAATAAAATCAAGTTATTATGAGCACTAGACCACAGAAGACAGAGGGATATCTTTTTCCAAATGCTGTGGGACACATTCATACATGCATAAATCCTCAAATGCAAGGAATCAAGTATTATTCCTAATTATGTGACCTAGGCCACTGGATAGGTGAGTAGTGGTTTTTAATGAGATCGGGACTATTATTGAGGTTCACAATGTGGGGAAATCAAGTGTGCATTTCAAAGTATATCAACCTCCAGGTGGGTTTTGGATATCCAAAACAGACATGAAGAATTCAATTGGATATGAAGATCCTGAGAAAGGTCTTAACCATGTGGGAAAGGAGATAACAATGTGGGAATCATTTGTATATAAATATTATATATATAAGGATAGAGAACAGGATGGAAAAATGTGTAGACTGAAAGTATCAATAGATGAAGGCATGTGACCAAGTTTACATTTATTATAACTATTAAGACTTTGGGTTTTAAAAAGCCCATGGAGGAGCACCAAACATTGACTATACCAATACTAATAAAGGAAATAAGTGATCCTATACTCAGGAAACTACAAGACTTTTAGGAGCTCTATGCCAGAAACCAGGGCCAAAGACCAAGTACATATATATCTTATATTACAGTATCATACTAGGGAACTGGCACCTTTTTCATTCACCCTTTGTACTTGTATATATGGAACATTTAAATTGTTCCCATTTCATTGTAGTGATCCCTAAACCCACATCCTGCCACTAATAGCATTTTCTTTCAAAAGTCTGCATACCCATCTTGGTTTCTACCATTTAAGGGGTCCTAAAGGATCACACTTCTGATCCTGGACCAAGACTCTTGACCGTTTTGCCTGCCATTTGTCTTAGAACTACTGGATGTACTTAACTATAGCTCACACTGCTGCCACCCAGTTCAAAAGAAAGACTACGTATCCAAGGATAATAGAGATCAAGTTCACAATGCCACCACTATACCTCAATTACAGGTGACGGCTGAACAAGGCGGGGGATAGGGGTACAGACCCTCCATGTGGTCAAAAATCCAGGTATAACTTTATAGTCGGCCCCCTGTATCCAAGGTTGTGCATCTGAGGATTCAACCAACCTTGGATGGTGTAATACTGCAGTATGTAGTCACTGAAAAAAATCCGCATATAAGTGGACCCATGCAGTTCAAACTCGTGCTGTTCAAGGGTCAACTATACTAACAAAGTCCAGAACAGCCTGGAAATAAAAGTTACATTACCAACTTTTACTCCATTTATCCATGTCCACACTCCACTCATTCCTCTACAAATACCTTCTAAAACTGGCCTTCAAGTGGCTTCAGGCCAATCTTTTGACAGTTTCCTCAAGGCCTTGCACATTTCCAACTTCACACCTTCATTACTTGCCCTTCCTCATCTTAACTCAAATCCCAGATATGACTCCTATATATCACGCTATCATTCTATGTCACTGTAAGCTCTGTTTCCCCTACATTTCTAAAGTAGTCCCCATCTTTACTGTTCATTTGGAAAATTTAGTTCACATAGCCCTGAACTATAGCAAAGATGCTGCATTCAAAAGAGGAAACGTCCACATATTACCTGCAGATTTATCCTCTGTTTGTTACTAAAATCTTACTCCTAGAATGTACTGCTTTATTTCTCACTAATCTCCTCTAGCACATATTAAGGCTGTGGTTCACCAAGTAGGCTCAAGAAGGCCTGCATACAACATTATGTATAGACTAGTGCAGGCCGTCCACCCCAAATCTACCAAAAATACACACTCTGAAAATAAGAGGTCCTAGTACATGTATTAGGAAACCATGCATTTCACAAATCCTCATCTTCCTGACTGCTAGTGGTCCAAGGCTCTTTTTTTTTTTTTTTTAATTCTACCTTGCATGTATGTAATCTCTACTCAGGGGAATCTTTCTTCCTTTCTTTTTTTTCAGATCAAGGTATAATTGACATACGACATTATATTAGTTTCAGGTATACAACATAATGATTTGATATTTGTATACATATAGCACTTTTTTTCAATTCTACTATATGTTTTTATTTTTCAATTTTAATTTTTTATTATTTTTGTATTGAAGTATAGTTGATTTCCAACATTGTGCTAGTTTCAGGTGTACAGCAAAGGGATTCAGTTTTATATATATATAAATCCTTAGTACAGGATTTCTAGAAATATATTTATTTATATATTTATATAAATTTACTTCTATAAATATATTTATTTATATAAATTTATTTCTATAAATATATTTATTTACATATTTATATAATTTCTATAAATATATTTATTTACATATTTATATAAGTTCATTTCTATAAATATATTTAGTTATATTTACATAAATTTACTTATATAAATATATTTATCTATATGAATCCTCATTATTTTTATATATATATTCTTTTTCAGATTATTTTCCCTTATACGTTATTACAAAACATTGAGTATAGTGCCCACAATTTTTTTTAAAATCCAAGTCTCTTTTTAATCTGTACTCATCCCATAGGAGATCTCAATCCGTCCACATTTCTAACTCTAGTCCTAAACTCTCCCTGAATTCCTCGGGTAGATCCAAATGCAACAGAGCATTTGCATCCAAGGTGATGTGAACAAACACGTCTAAATTACAATGTCCAAAACAAAACTCCTGATTTCTCAACCCATATCTCCTTCTCCATACACCTTCTTCATCTCAGAAATGGTGACTCCACTCTTCCCCAGACTCATGCCAAGAACCTTAGAGTCATCCTTCAGTTGTATTTTTCTTTCAACCCATTATCTACTTCAATAGGAAACGCCTTCTCTCCTTTATAAATATATTTCCAAGCTCACTAACCCTCACCCCCTCTACCCAGGTTGAAGACAAGCATTCTGTCTTATACTACAGCAATGGGCTCCGCTGACTGGATTTCAGGCTTTAACTTCCCTTCTACAAAGTAGCCAAAGTGATCATTTTATTTTATTTTTTAAATTTTTTATTTTATATTGGGGGTATAGTTGATTTACAATGTTGTGTTAGTTTCAGGTGTACAGCAAAGTGATTCAGTTATACAGATATATATATATATATATCTCTATTCTCTTTCAGATTCTTTTCCCATATCGAAGTGATCATTTTTTTTTTTTTTTGGCCGCACCACGCAGCATGTGGGATCTTAGTTCCCCGACCAAGGATTGAACCTGCACCCCCTGCAGTGGAGGTACGGAGTCTTAACCACTGGACCACCAAGGAAGTCTCACAAAGTGATCATTTTAAATATAAATTATATTATGCCCTACTGTTTTCTCATCTGATTATCTTTAAAAAATCAAGTCCTTGGGAGTTCCCTCGTGGCCTGCTGGTTAGGATTCGGGCCTCTCACTGCTGTGGCCCAGGTTCAATCCCTGGTTGGGGAACTGAGATCTTGCAAGCCGCGCGGTGCAGCCAAAAAACTTAATTAATTTATTAAAAAAAAAAATCATGGACTTCCCTGGCAGTCCAGTGCTTTAAGACTTCTCCTTCCAATGCAGGGCGTGTGGGTTCGATCCCTGGTCGGTGAGCTAACATCACACATGCCTCGCGGCCAAAAAACCAAAACATAAAACAGAAGCGATATTGTAACAAATTCAATAAAGACTTTAAAAATGATCCACATCAAAAAAATCTTAAAAACACAAACAAAAAAATCAAGTCCTTGAAGTGTCCCTGAAAGGTCCTACATGACCTGTCTACTCCAAACTCCACCTACTACCTTACTGCCGTTATCTCCGTATTTTCTCCATCCACTGTCCCTCTCGCTCACTCCACTGTGCTCATACAGGCTTCCTCCAGATTCCTAAAACATGCTCCTGCCTCAGGCTTCTGACCTTGCTATTTTGTCTTCATGGAATGCAATTCACCCAAGGGACCTACCCACATCCCTCATATAGCTGCTTAAAGGCATCTTACCAGAGACATTCCCTTTCTTGACGGATGTAAGATGAGGGGGCCTAAGCTAAATTCCTAGCTGCCAAGAGCACAACTTAGCCCCCTCACACATGGCTGCATTTGCTGGAAGGGCTGGAAATGAAGTTAATGATCAGTCATGCCCAGGGCAGTAAGGCCTCCTTTAAAAATTACGGGGTTCAGAGAGCCTACAGGTGGCTAACACAAGGAGGTGTTGGGAGAGCATCACACCCAGAGAGGCCATGGAAGCGCCACGCCCCTTCCCCGTACCCTGTGCATCTCTTCCCCCTGGCTGTTCCTGACTTAAATCCTTTCCTAACAAACTGGTGATCGAGTAAGTAAAATGTTCCTCTGAGTTCTGTGTGCCACTCTAGCAAATGAATTGAACCTGAGGACGAGGGAGTCTTGGGAAGCTCCGGTCTACAGCCAGTTGGTCGGAAGCACAGGTAACAACCTGGACTTGTGTTTGGCGTCTGAAGTGGAGGTCGGGGCAGTCTTGTGTGATGGAGCCCTTAACCTGTGGGATCTCATGCTTTCTCCAGGCAGACAGTGTCAGAATTGAGTTAAACTGTAGGACACTTAGCTGGTGTCACAGAGAATTGCTGGTGTCAGAAGTGCCGTGAGTGTGGCAGTGGTGTGAGAACAAAGAAGAAATACAAGAGGAGGACTGAGGCTTTTCCAGCACAGCCAGGATATATGAAGAAAGAAACAGAAGGTACTAGAGACTGAACGTTTATGTTCCCCCCACAATTTATATGTTGAAATCCTAACCTCCAATCAAAGATGGCATGAACGTTAGGAATGGAAATCAATTATTATCCAAAGGGGCAAGAAGGTGCAGTTGCCAGAAGCCAGTGCTGAAATCAAAACATCTCTCTTTAGAGAGAGGTGTGGAAGGTTGAATTTCATAGCAAGACAAGTAGAAGGAACAGGTAGTGATACAGTGCTGGGGGAAGAAGGATGGGAAGATTTGAGAATTCTAAGAAGAAACTTAGAGAAAAAAAAAAAATCAAGACCTAGGTGAAATAAATAGGGATCAAATCCAAGAAGAGATATGTTCCTCGACACCGCTAAAAGAAAAAGAGCTCTTCTGTGGAGGCTATGCTTCCATGTCCTCAGACATACACAGCTGTGACATCTCTGAATGATTAGAATATGACTCCCTTGGCCCCCCAGTGCCGGTTCTCTTACTCACCTGGACAGATTCGACTGTGGATTTCATCTTCTACTGGCCACGGTTCTCCTCGTTCCAATCTGGAGAGAGCATCCGGCTTGCTGGCTTGATACCCTGTTCATGGGAAACGACAGAGGGACAGACTCGTGAATTGGGCTGTGGTCTGCCAACATGGAAGAATGTTACATTTTACGAACTATGCAATTTGCGGCTCAGCAAAGGAAAGGCTCGTCTCTCAGGAGAGGGCACGTTATACTCTAGTCTGGGACCAGAGAAGGAACTGAGACTCATCTACCACTTTAGGGCACCATGGACACTGCAAAGCTTTCAGAAGCTGAAGAAGGAGAGGCCACTGACTGGGGACTCTCTGAGGGACCCAGGGGAGCCGTCCTCACCCACGGACAGCAGGTTGCTATAGTTCTCCAGCATCACGTCCCGGTACAGGTCCTTCTGAGTTGGGGCCAGGAGCTGCCACTCCTCCCACGTGAAGTCCACGGCCACATCCTCCAGTGTCAGCGATCCCTGTAACGACACGGGTCCTGTTTAATATGAGTGTTTCTCTCGTTACTGAAATGGAAGGCATGTGAAAGAAGTTGTTCTGCTCTTTTTCATCATTTAGGCTACATCTATATACAGAGGTGCTTTGATTTTTATTTATTTTTATTTTTTAATTTTTCTAAAAATTTGGCTGTGCTGCAAGGCTTGGGGGATCTTAGTTCCCTGATCAGGGATTGAACCCAGGCCCCTGGCAGTGAAAGTGCCAAGTCCTAACCACTGGACCGCCAGGGAATGCCCCTGATTTTTTTTTTTTTTTTTTTTTTGCCCCTGATTTTTTAAAACTACATTGTCATAGAAGCAAAATCTATCCATGTTCTAATTTATGTATCGCAAAATATTCTGTAATTGTACAGTCAGCCATCATTCAACAAATCAGAAGTTTCTGTAATAAGTAGTCATTAATCCTCTTGCTAAACTAGAAACATATACAATATATATTTAAAACATTTGTTGTATATATATATATATATATATATATATATATATATATATATATATATATATATATTTTTTTTTTTTTTTTTGTATCAAGTACATATTTGCCAGGTATTAAGTACATTCTAGTGACATCAGGACAAACAAAACATATTCCTACATTCACCAGGAATCTTCATAACCATTATCAGAATCAACCATGAAGAAACTCCAGACACTATAATTAAAAGATACAACGTATTAAGTATGTTTTATATGTTATGAAGAATAAAAACACCTTTCTAAAACATATTAAAAGAATGAGAGGGGCTTCCTTGGTGGCGCAGTGGTTGAGAATCTGCCTGCTAATGCAGGGGACACGGGTTCGAGCCCTGGTCTGGGAAGATCCCACATGCCGCGGAGCAACTAGGCCCGTGAGCCGCAACTACTGAGCCTGCGCGTCTGGAGCCTGTGCTCCGCAACAAGAGAGGCCACGATAGTGAGAGGCCCGCGCACCGCGATGAAGAGTGGCCCCCGCTTGCCGCAGCTAGAGGAAGCCCTCGCGCAGAAACGAAGACCCAACACAGCCAAATAAATAAATAAATAATAATTAAAGGTGCTAATAATTTAAAAAAAAAAAAGAATGAGAGACTAGTAAAGAACATTATGCAAAATAAGAAAATAAATAGCATCCTTCAAAAAACACACAAGTACATATATACATAGGTATATTATTTATATTTACATTTCCAGTCAGCTTCACAGCATATCAGATACATTGAAGAGATAATAAACAGGAAGGTAGATCTGAAGAAATTACTCAAAATGCAGCACAAGGACAAAATGATGGAATATATAAAAGAGAGAATAATAAATATAGAGGATAAAGTGAGGTCTCACATTCCCCAACTCAGTTTATGAAAGAGTAAATACAGTAATGGAAAGGCACTATCCAAAGACCTAAGAGCTGTTAGATCCACCTGCAAACATCCATACAGACACAGATGTACACACAGCTCAGTGACTGGAAGTACACACTCCTGCACATTTGTTAAGCGACACCAGGGGATTAGGAAAGAAGCATATGAAGAGGACTTTTACTTTTTCACTAGATGTACTTTGTCATCACTGGAGTTTTACAGATGTATTCGCGCATATTTGTATTGTGAAATTTTTTAAAGGTAATGAAAGATGAGGCAGTAGGACTTGGCTTTGAACACAGGGAGGGGAAGTGGACTACCTTCAATAGCTGGAAGTTCTTTCTTTTTTTTAATTTAAGTATCATTGATTTACAATGTCTCAGATGTACAGCAAAGTGATTCAGTTATACATATACATATTGAATATGTCTATTCTTTTTCAGATTCTTTTCCATTATAGGTTATTATAAGATATTGAATATAGTTCCCTGTGCTACAGAGTGGGTCCTTATTGTTCATCTATTTTATATATGGTAGTGTGTATCTGTTAATCCCAAATTCCTAATTTATCTCCCCTTGCCCCTTTCCCCTTTGGTACCCATAAGTTTGTTTCCTATGTTTAATAGCAGGAAGTTCTAAAGCAAACCCTCTGAGATCGCAACAACTTTACCAGACACAGATACTTTCAACTCCCTCCTGCCAAATCTATACTCAAACACCTGTTCGGTCACCTGTTCATACAGGACCTTGGAAAGTCATGCAACCCTTCCATTTTCTTATGTCATCTAGGTTTTATTCCCAAGCTAACCCTGACCGCTACAAGGTTGGGTCCATGGGTCACCTTGCTATGGTCCCATGAAGCACTGTGCCCGCTGAGTTTTCTTGGTCTATTTCCAAAGGGGTCTCTGAGGAACCAGCTTTTGCATTTATGAGAAGGTTGTAGTTAAGGACACTGTCTGCCATATCACCTCTAGGACGAACCATTTAAAAAGTCCCGAGACCTGAGTGCCATGAAATATACAGTGACATCCTCTGAGGAACTGGTCAGCTTTCTCCTCAGAGTCAATGCCTATCCCATCATCATCAGGAGTCTTTGGCTGTGATGACTGTCAGAGATATTAGACATAAGTTGACAGTGCATGTAACCCACTGGATACTCCAATCACAGACGATATTCCAATATTAGTCATTTAGTGTAGATCCCACGAACAACATATTCCTGATGCTATTTTGCCTTGATGTTGAATTTAAATCTAAATTTATTTCTGCACAAATTCTAGTTTTCCAATTTGTTATTTCTATTGAATTCAATTGCGTTTTAAAGTCCCCCCCAGAAATCAATCACAGAATGAAGGAAAGAATAAGACAAACCAAAAATCACCTGGTCCTTGATCATTTTCATCTGTTATTGGGAAACGGCCAAAGACTAGGATGTCTCCTGAGCCTCTTCTTGAACTGGCCTAAATTTCTGGTTAGAAATCTTAGTCTCCAGGCAGTGATGTTCCCACAAATAATGATATCCAGGTCGTGAAACCTTCTCACGTCACGTGATGTATCTTGCTCCAGGAGCCACGACCTGTGAGCTGAAAAATAAATTCACTTTGAGTGTAAATTTCCTCTGGGCCCAGATGTTGTCACTGCCACTGTCACCCACCTGATTTCAAAGCCATCTGTTCCTTTATTTGGGGTCCCAGAGGCTATTACACCCTGGAGCAATAAAATAGAAGATTGTGAATGTGTGGGTGCTATTTCTTCCTTCTGTGAAGTGGAAGTGGGGTGACTGTGAAAGGGGAGATGGGAAAGGAGAACCAGCACAACACGATGCCCCCATGGCAGGGGAATTATCACAGACCAGTTTTTGGAAAGAGAACATATAAAAGGTGAGGACCTGGACAGCTATTCCTTGGAAACCATGTGTGCTCATGGACCTGTTCAAAGTCATTGAACCATCTTCACTAATCGTCATTATGTGAAAGAAACAAACAAAGGAAAACCAAGAGAAAAAATTAAAGCATATAGAACAAGATTACTATTTGTGGATATATACACATTTAGTAAAAGTATAAAAACATGCATTACATAAAACGAGTTCAAGGAATGTGATTACAATAAAAACCACTGAATTGTATGCTTTAAGTGGATGAATTGTACGGTGTATGAATAAAAAAAAAGCTGTCATTAGAAAAAAGCTATGAGTAGAACTCTAATTATATGCTTACTAAAATATTTAGGGGAAAATGTATAAATATCTGCAACTTACAATAAAACATACCCTCAAAAATGTAAAAAGGTGGATTGATGATGATTAGAGGAGTGATATACAGATACATATACGATAAAGGAAACTCAATAAAATCATGATGATAAAATCCACGTGGCAGGCATGCAGGAATTCAAATGTATAGTTCTTTAAACCTTGCTATATGTTTGAAATTTTTCATAATAAAATCGTGGGAGATGGGAAAGCTTGTAATAATGAGATCAGTAGGGTTAGCAGAAACAAATCTTTTCAATGTAATTACTCTTCTGTGTAATAGTAAATTAAAAGTGAATAAAAAGGTCGAAAGTAGAAAGACACCATTCACAATGGCAAAAAAATTAAAAATCATCGTGGAGATGAGGGACAGGGAACCACACCCTTATGTAAATGCAGAATCATAACCTGTTCTCAGAAGTGATAACTGAATATTTAAACATTTAAATTCTATCTAAATGAATGCACATATTGAGTGATTCCAGTCATTAATGGCACAGGTTTGTCTCTTGGTATCTGTCAGAAATTTTTAAAAAACAATTCTTACAGAAAAAAATTTTATGATATATTTATTAGTAATGTTTATGATAGGAAATTAAATGATGAGACAAATTATACTAAAATTTCGGCAGTTTATTGGAATTGTGAAAATCAAGCATAGAAAAATGAAGACTAAAAGGAACTATATGGAAAATTTAACAAACGTTATCGTTGGAGAACAGAATTGGGGTAATAGAGATGTTATTTTACTTGTGCTAGAACAACTCTGAAAGGAAATATTTACAAGTGTGTGTATGCACACACACAGTAAACTTGCAGGAAGGGCAAAATCCTCATCTTTAGTAGAAACCTTACCACTTTAGGTGTGCTTAATCCTCGATCTCCAACAACGCTTTCATTTCTACGGGGTCGAGAGAAGATGTGGAAAGCCAAAGGCGCTTGGCAAACGAGGCCTTGGACTTGAGGAACTGAAGGAGAAAGTCACGTTTGAAAACACCCACCCACCGACCAGCTTCAGCTCTCACAAACCTCTCAACGACTGACACACCTGGACCACCCACCGCAACCACTGGACACATACACTCGGAGTAATCTCGAAATCTGGACTAGATACCCAGGTTCGCTGACCATGAGACCCCCGCTCCTGTCATTGAGCCCGCTACTGAATCCCGAATCCAAACCAGACACCGCTTTCATTGACAAAAATCATTCCCTACCGCAGTCCTCAATCACAGAGCACTGCAGACAGACACAAAACTCTGATTACGGACTTTCAGTCCTAGATTTCGACTGGCCTTTAATCACTAACACCAGAATCCTTCAGGACTGACTCCGTCACCCCAATCGTAAATACCCCAGTCACCGACTCCCACTTGCTTCCTCTCCCTCTACGGACCCCACGGCTCCACCCCACCCGGACGCCCACAGACACCTCGTTTCCCTCATCCTATTCCACGCAGAGATCCACACACGGTCTCGATTTTCTCCTGATCCCACCGCGACCTCCTAGAATCCGCACTTCCGTGAATTCTTTTACTGCTGCGCCTTCGCCCAGCCTCCGCGCTGGACTACGGCGGCCGACGAGGGCCCTGCAGCGTTTGTACGGAGCAGGCAAGGAGATAATGTCTGCGCCCATCTCGCCACGGATCCCGGGGCCGCCACCTTTCAGGACTCGCCGTACAGAAAGCGAAGTGGCAGTTTTGGCCCAAGTAGCCAGGGAAGGCACGGAACGGATAAATGCCATTCAAACTACCCCCACTTAAACCCTGCGCCGTAAACTGCACGGATTTTCAGAAACTCGAGCTCACACAAGGGAAACGGGGTAGGATACGTCCGCCTCAGCGGGCTGCGGAGAAAAGTAATCCACTTTGCACGAAGATTGGGAAACGACACATGGGCACAGCCATCTTAGAAGTTAGGTGTCCGTACAAAAACCAACAAACAGCCAAAGGAAAAGGAGAAAACGTATAAGACGAAAGGCAAATACCCCGAGAACGCTTCTGGCTCAGTGTGGACGGTGAGAGGATGACTTTGAGGACAGAAAAGAGTCTGGAGAAGCACTCGCGGTAATGGGGACAGCATAACGCCGTCAAAAAAAGTCAAAAAAAACCGGCAACTGTCAGAAACCTGGCATATATTTGGGGGTGGAACATGGTTACCGCCCAGTAAAGGGGAGGAGAGTAGTCATGAGCCAATGGGAAGAGGGAATCCGGGGGTGGGGGTGAGTTTTTCACACGTGACACCCCGCTTCCCTTCTGCCAGCGGTGGAGCCGATAACAAGTGCGGAGCTTTCTGAGAACCAAAAGGCCAGAAATTCTGTAAGAAGTAAATGAGACAACTCTAGGGAAAATAGAAAGTTGTACAAGAAAGGAAAAGTAATCATAGTATACTAGTGGCTGAACTATATGTAGTATTTACATAGTCATCATAATGTAAACACTAAATCTGATCCAACCATAATTAAGATATAACTCTGTTGGAAGAATGGGAAAAAGGAAATGCTTGTGTTTGTAGGGAGAGGTGTTTTGAAGCTTCCTTCAGGATACCACAGACAGTACCCCCAAATGAAAACTCCATTATCATCATGTGAAAATTAATAAACAGAAACGTCATTTAAAATGGAGTTGGTAGGCTGGACTCCACCAAACGTTTGTTGTGAGAAGTACCCTAGGGGAGAATAAACAGTTTTCCTTTAGTTGGTATTCCTTTTGTGCAGCTACTTTGGAAAACAGTCTTACAGTTCCCCAAACAGTAAACATATTTATCATATGATCCAGCAATTTCACTCCAGGTTTATATCCAAGAGAAATAAAAGCATATGTCCACACAAAAACTTGTACACAAATGTTAACAGCAGCATTATTTATAATAGCCAAAAGTGGAAACAAATATCCATCAACTGATGAACAGAAAAATAAAATGTGCTACATCCATACAACAGAATATTATTCAGATATAAAAAGGAATGAAGTACAGACACATGCTACAACATGGATGAACCTTGAAAGCATTATGCTAAGTGAAAGAAGCCAGTTACAAAGACTACATATTATATGACTGAACTTATGTCCAGAATAGGTAAATCTATAGAGACAGAAAGTAAATTAGTGGTTGCTTAGACATGGGGAGAATGGAAGTTGAATTGATAGTTATAAATATCCACAATACGACTAAGAAAAAGATAACCAACCTAAAACAGAAAAAATAATACCAGTAAATAATCAATTTATAAAATAAGAAATAAAAATAAAATAATATTTTTAGTCGCCCTTAGGTTGGGCAAAGATTAAAAGGTTGATGAGGTGGTTAGAAAATAGGCACTCTGATAGAATTAGCCCTTTTCCCCCCATATATAAAATGAGGGTAATATTTATGTCCACCATCAATGGCTTTCAGAATATTAAGCAAGATAGTGCAATTATTATGCTTGAACATGTCCCCTATTCAAAAAAAAATGTGTATACACTTAATAAAAACTAGCTATTACTTTTCAGTTGGAGTTCTTGGACGAAGCTGGATAGCAGCCAGTAAAGTGTATTCACTAACAAAACATGTTTGGACAACAATCTGGAATAATCTATCCAATTAAAAATTTTTCTTCTCTTTGACTCAACAATTCCAATTCTAATAATTTCTGCATGAGAAAAATTATATGAAAACATATGAATTGACAGAAAGCCTGCACAGAAATTTCTACCAATAATTTCTGGTCTTCCACCAGAAATTTCACCAATTTCCACCTCAGTCAGAAACATAACCCCTCCCTCACTATTAGCTCCACCCTCCCTGCAGCCCTCTCACCTTTCACCCTGGAGGTGTCACCAAACTTCCACCACCAATTTTGGCTGAAGAAGATCTTTTCCTTCAACTAAATTTGTTTACTCTGTGCCCACAGTGAGGCATGCTACCTTCCTCTACCGCCTTGGCTTCTCCAGACCCTAAACCTTTCTTCAGAAGCATTCCCGGAAGTCTCTCCACCTGCTCCCAACTCCCTAAAAGAAGACTCCTTTTCCCCTACGGATTTGAGCAACTTTTTCAGCATGGCTGTGCCCGCTCTGATGTTATGTAGCTTCGTAAGGTACCAGTTGCAAAGCGGAGACAGACATCTTTGGGCTTGGGGCGCCTTACTGGGAAGAGACCTGAATCCGGTGGAGATGGGCTAGAGCATGCGTATTGCCCTTTGCGACGCTAGCGACTGACATAACGCAGGCAAGTTTTGTGGGGCAGGAAAAGTGGTTGTACGGCTGGTTTTCCAAGATGGCGGGTCCCACATAAATCAGCTAACAGGGCGCCGCCATACTCTGTCATAGTGTCTTTGTCTAAAAGACGCGAAAGCTAAACGGAATCTTGGTCGGTGGAAGGACGCCCCGGGGTGATGGTTGGCAGCCTGCAGACTCGGGTGCTACAGAGGATAAACTTGACCTGAGAGGTGGAACAGCCGGGTTTGTGAATCTGAAGAAAGTAATGGACTGTGCCTGTTTGTACCCACCCAGCTGGCGCGCGAAGGATCTATTAAGGGGTCTCAGTTTCGCGTCCTGGGAGCAGAATCAGATTGAGCTTTGCGGAGGGAGGGGAGGGATACGGGGAGTCTGTGGGAGGAGCAGGACCTTGTAGGACAGGGGATGCATTCCGTTATTGAGGGAGCAGGATGGTGGGAAATGGGGCAACCCTGGGGATGGTCAGGGTATTGGAGTACCATGCAGAAAGATTGGGATGGCTTGGGGTTAGCATTTATAGGAGAGGTCAGTGACTGAGCGGTCTTGGAGGCAAATCAGTGGCATGATTTAGGGTGTGGGCTAGTGATTGCGATGCACTTAGGGGACAGGTCTGTGATTGGGGCATCTTTCGGGGGAAGGTTGATTGGCGGTGAATGACAGGTCAGTGATTCGGTGTTCCTTGAAGGAAGTCAGGAATTGGGGTGTCTTTGAGGGTGTGTCAGAGCCTGACAAGGTCTTCTGGGGGAAGATCAGTTCTTAGGACAGCCTTAGAGGGATGTCAGCGATTGGAGCATCCCAGGAGAGTCAGTGACTGGGGAATCCTTGGTACATAGGTCAGTGATTGGGACGTCTTTGGGAAGGTTCACTAATGGGAGTGTCCATGAGGGGAGGTCAGTGATTGAGACATACTTGGTTGGCAGTTCAGCGTGTTTGATGTCCTTGGCGCAGTGAGTGTTTGCGATGTACTTACGGGAGGGGGTCGGTGATTGGGGTATCCTTCCCCAAATCACACCAAGGCCAGTGAATGGGGTGGCCTTGTGGGGAGGTTAGTGCTTGGGGCAGCTTTCTTGTCTTTGAGGGTCTCCAGTGGTCACTGAGAGTCATGGGGATCCGGGTGTTTGGGTCTGGATAGGCTAATGATAATCTGTTAGAAGTCATGAACTATGAAGTAGCCATGTGGCCCGTATTTTGGGTATGATGTAGTTAGGCATTGTTACCTGAGAGATTTATGGGAGTTGGAGCTTGAGCAGTCTCTGCATTTTAGAGGGCTTTGTGGGTTTTAAAGCCCATTGACTTCTCATAGACTACATTAGTGCCTTCTTCAAAACCTGCTTTCCAACATCCTCTGTCCTCTAAATCAGGGGTCTCCAACCCCCGGGGCCACACAGCAGGAGATGAGCGGTAGGCAAGCGAGCGAAGCTTCATCGGCCGTTCCCCATCGCTCGCATTACCGCTTGAACCACACCCCCCTTCCGTGGAAAAATTGTCTTCCAGGAAACCCGTTCCTCGTGCCAAAAAGGTTGGGGACCGCTGCTCTAAATCACCTCCTCCTCTCACTGTCTCCACGGTTCTTTGTAATGACCAAGATCTAAATAAAATCTAAGGTAAAATGCTTTTACAAAAGATGTGGTATCTGGCCCTCTAGTTTTCAAATTTACCGCATATTTCTCTGGGATCCTCCCTTTTTGGACCTTCTGATGCATGAGAGGACATTCCCACATCCAAAATCTTGATAGCCAGAAATACACGTTGTTAAAATTTTGATATGTTTCCTTTTCCAAACTTTTCTGTGACTCATTTTATTACAAAGATGTGATAACACTGCATAAATGGCTTATAACTTGCCTTTTTAAAGAAACTTAACCTTCAAAAAAGAAAGTTAACCTTATACGATAAAATTGTTCCAGATTACTGACTTTTGATACAAAGTCTTATTGATAGCTGCACAGTATTATATGATGTGGATCTCGTTGCAATGTTGACTGAAGTTATATTAAATCTTTGCAATAATTTGGATAGACATGACTTTAAAATATTCATATAGGTCTGGACATTGCTCGTTTATTCCTAGATCTTATCTATGTTTGCTGCCGTTGCAAATAGCTTCTCTTTCCCTTGAACTTTTTTTTTTTTTTAATATTTATTTATTTATTTGGCTGTGCCAGGTCTTAGCTGTGGCGTGCGGGATCTTCACTGTGGCATGCGGGATCTTTTTAAGTTGCGGCATGCAGGATCTAGTTCCCTGACCAGGGATCGAACCCGGCCCCCCTGCATTGGGAGCGCGGAGCCTTAACCACTGGACCACCAGGGAATTCGCTTCCTTGAACTTTTAATTATTTTTATTTTATAGGTATAAAAGTAGATGATTAAAAAACATTTTCTTTTTCATTTCCTTACTGAACTCTTATTATTACTAATGTGTTTAAATTGATTTTTGTAGGTTTTCCAGGTAAGCAGTCAGCTGCAGTTAATTTTAACTCAGAGAAAAGAATAGGGACTTTGGATTTCGGCAGACCTAGGTTTTTCTCCATATTCTGCCACTTACTATGTGAACTTGGGCATTTCTCAACCCGTGATTCTTTTCCTATTTGTTTAAAAAAAAAAATCAGTACTAACTACTCATATAGTTAGAGTACCTAGCACATAGTAAGTACCCAAGACACGTTTTAGCAAGCAGTATTCCAGTATGTATATACCATTTCTCTGGATTTTAGGCTTTTAAATTTTTCTTTTTTAAAAAAAATTTCTTTATATAATGGTCCTTCTCTAAACGTAGATCTAGTTTTGAATAGTTTTAGCACAATTACATAATTTAATGAAGATAGCTTTGTTGTTGGTGTTTCTTTATTATAAAATAGTTAATGTTTGTTGTAAAATAAACCATCAAATAATATATGTTACTTTTTTTCTTTATCACGTTAACCTACCACCTGAAGAAAACATAATTAAATTTTAGATTTTTATATATGTGTGTATATCTAAAATACATACACACATACAAATAAGGACTCACACAACTCATAAAAATATTATGCTCCCAGTTATAGTTTATTACAGCACTGAATTTCTGTAATCCCCCAGGTCTTGGCTTCCTGGGATGAAATAGTTCCAGTGAAGGAAGGAACTGAAGGTACCAAGATCAGCATTACATCCTTCACCAGAGACTCTGTACTGGAGCTTCAGGGAAGAGGCCAGAATCAACAATAGAGCAGATATTAGAGTTGCTGGCTGTTCCTAAGGGCTCCAGAAAATGTCCAAGTCCCAAGTGAGTTGTTTTTTTTGTATATTTATTTTCCATTTGGCTTTCCAGTGGATTTTAGGAGGTTAAATACATATATTTAAAATATATGTTTATTCAATATTTACGAAGACTACACTATACCAGATCAGCATGAAAAGATAAATGTCAGAATTCAGGAAAAAGTACTGAGACAAAAGATCAACTTCACAGTAAGGACGCAATGAGAATATGTAAGTCATATGTTTATACAAATTGTTTAAAGTTAGAACATAGATTATAGCCTCTGAGGCTCTAAATATTTAATAAAATTGAGCATAAACTTGTCTCTAGTATCCCCTGTTCCCGTTATCTATTGCTGCCTAACAAGCCACCCCAAAGTCTAGTGGTAAACATTTATTTTGATCATCCTCATGGATTCAGTGGGTCAGAAAGTGAGACAGGACCCTATGGTGATGGCTTTATGTTTCTGGGTTACAAAGACCATCCTCAGGTTCAGTGATTTACTAGAAGAACTCAACAGTACTCAGCAATGCAGTTATACTCACAGTTATGGATTACTACAACAAAACGATACAGATGAAAATCAGCAACAGAGGAAGGTGCAAAAGGCCAGGTCCAGGAGACACCAGGCAGAAGCTTCCAGTTGTTCCCTCTCAGATGGAGTCATGTGGACATTGTTTTATTTTCCCAGCAATGATTTGTAACAACACATATTGGGTATTGCTAATTAGTGTCTAGGCTTTTTATATGAGGTTGGTTACATAGGCAAGGCTGACCACATGAATGGCTGACCTTAGCGTCCAGCCCTTTCAGAAGTCAAGTTGCTACAGTGTGGCCCAAGGCCTCCACCATAAATCACATTGATGGCAATAGACTATTTGGTGTGGCCCAATGCTCCCGTGTAAACAAAGATATTTCAAGGGCTTAGAGGTTCCATAAACTGGCAAGAGCCAGACCTTTCTTTGGCATGTGCGGGACATGGACACCCCAGACTTTCTGTGCTAATCCCTTACTGTACAGCTTGTCTTACACACCAGGATGCCTGGAACTTCAGCTGGGAAGACTCAGAACGTTGGAGACTGGAATCACCTGGCGGCTTCTTCACTCCCATGTCTGTTTTCCAGGATCACATGACTCAAAAGCTAGGCTTAGCTGAGGCTTTTGACCAGAGCACTTATGCTTGGCCTCTCCATGTGGCTTGGACTTCTCGCAGTATGATGCTGTATCCTGCGAGAAACAGACTGAAGCTACACTGCCTTTTCTGCCTTACCTTTGGAAGTTAGCATTGTCATTCTGTTACAGTCTATTGGTTAAGAGCAAGTCACTAAGACCAGCTAGATTCAAGGGGAAGGGAATAGGCTCCACCCCTTGATGGGGAGTGGCAGAAGGTTTGCAGAAGGTTTTTTGGAATGGGAGATAAACTACTGTGGCCTTCTTTGGGAAATATAATTTACCACATGGCCATAATGAAAAAATTGTTGGTGATTTGTTTTGCCTTAAGGAGAAATCTCTTCTAGGAAAGTGAAATAGTTCATGTCCCTTAAGTAGGAAGAAATTTCTTTGATGGGTCATTATTTTGATCATATAGTGCTCAGTGCCTTCAGTGCAAGCCATTGATAAAGTGGTAAGTTTCGTTTGGTTATTTCTCAGCAGTCCTCAGATAAGCCAGTGGTGTCCTGACAAAGCCAAAATCAGAGTGATCAGAGTGCTTCAGGGTTTCAAAACAGTGTAGCCTAAATCCATGGCCTCCTGGTGGCCCGGGGTGAAACCTAGATTATCAAGAAGAATGGATGGCTTCTGTGACTATCAAATGGTCTTCCACTAACGGTCCTCAAAATTCAGTTTTTTATTTAAATCAGTGGTTCCCATCTGGGGATGATTTTGTCCCCCCAGGGCACATTTGAGAATGTCTGGAGACATTTTTGATTGTCACGACTGGGTTGGGATATTAATGGGATCTAGTAGATAGAGGCCAGGGACACTGCTAAACATCCTACAATGCACAAAGCCTCCACAAAAAAAAAAAAAAAAAAAAAAAAGTCTCCATAGCAGAGAATTATCCAACCCCTAATGTCAATAGTGCCAAGGTTAAGAAATCCCAGTCTATATTAATTAACAAACAGTTCCAAGTTACCTTTACTAGCAAAGTCTTAGAATATTCCCATCGTGATCTCTTCACACCCAAAAATGTAGTGTAAACCCTCAGTTCATAGTTAATACTTAACCTCTTTCTTTTAAAAATATCCAATATTAGTGAAGCTTAAAATATTCTCAGTGTCAAAGTTTCAAATAGTCTAGAAGTTTATAGAGCTAAACCCTTATGTCCTCCATCAGTCCTTTTTCTCTACCATCAAGATAAATAATCCAAAAACGTTTATGTGTATTATTCTGACTTCCCATGTCACTATTTACATATGTAAATGTGAATTCATATGAATTTGAGTTGAGGTCCCTGGCTCACCCTCAAGCTCAATGATTCTCTAGAAGAACTTACTGGACTCAAGAAAGCAGTTATACTCACAGTTATGGATTATTAAAGTGAAAAGATGCAGATTAAAATCAGCAAAGGCAAAAGATACACAGAGGCAGGAGCTTCCAGGTTTGGAATTTTTAAAAAACGATACAAATGAACTTACTTACAAAACAGAAAGACTCACAGACATAGAAAACAGATTTAGAGTTACCAAAGGGGAAAAAGGGGGGGGGGGCAGGGATAAATTAGGAGTTTGGGATTAAAATATACATACTACTATATAGAAAATAGATAATCAACAAGGACCTACTGTATACCACAGAGAACTATATTCAATATCTTATAATAACCTATAATGGAAAAGAATCTAAAAAAGAATATATATATGTATATATGTACACAGATACATATATATTTTTAACTGAATTACTTTGCTGTACACCTGAAACTGACACAACACTGTAAATCAACTATATATCAAAACAAAAAAAACAAAGAACACTGATATAGTGTAGCCCAAGACCTCAGGAATATAAAAACATTCATCAGGCTGGATATTTCAGGGGTTCAAAGTTATCTCCCAGGAGCAAATCAAGGACAGGCCTTTCTTTGGAATGTACAGGGCTTGGGCAACCCAGGTCTGCTTTACTACACAGTACCTAAATATACATATTGTCATAATTAAGGTTACAGTTTATATACTTTCTTTTAACATATATACACTTAACCACTTATTTGGAAGTCTCTCCATTATCAGCATATAACTAACAAATAATAATAAGTGAAAAATGTTTTGAGTGCACCACCTGCTCTAAATTCAGTCATTTAATTTCACAACTTAGGAGGAAACGTATTTTCAGTGTTTTGAATGCTCATGGTTTCATTGTGCTATCATTCGTGTTACTTCTTTCTGGAATGCCATGCCACCTCTTCCCTCTGCAATTCGCCGTAAAACATAGACTTGATCTCATAAGAATTAGTTCCAGATTCACCTCTGTGAAGTTTACCCTTTACAATTTTTCTCCTCCCCATTGATGCCCACATGGTATATATTTTTATATACTTACTTGACATGTATAAATCTGTTGTTCTCTTGTGCACTTACATCTCTCTCTTTGCAAGCTAGTGTGTTCCTTCAGGGTAGAAGTGAGTCTTATTTACAAAGGAATGCTTGATATACTGTCTGACATATAGGTGCATACACACAGGTTGTGTGGTTTCTAGATTAAAGGACTTAAGCATGTTCTCTATTCTACTCCTTTTTTGTGAATGGATGAACATGTGAGTCAGTGAATGATTGGATGGAAGCACAAAGGTAGGATATTTTAAGTAAAAAGTTGGTTTTCCTACAAAGTATAATGCAAAACTAGTTACACAGAAAGCAGTCAAATAGCTTACCATGGGAAAAGTAATAAATTCCTATTTATCTTCCTAGTATGAACCAATGATGATCCCTTTAGGATGAATAGGAATGTTCTATTACAGGGTTCACTGTCATTCAAGGATGTGGCTGTGGTTTTCACCTGGGAGGAATGGCAGCTACTGGACCGTGTTCAGAAGAACCTGTATCAAGATGTGATGTTGGAAAATTATATCAACTTAGTATCAGTGGGTAAGGAGAGCGTTCCCTGGGTAATGTAGGCAACGGATTGCCTTTTCTTTCTCAGGGATGAAAGGGGTGGAGGCTTACAACTGCCTTACTTTTTTAGATTTGAGTTTCACACATCATAGATTTCAGTACCTTGTGGCCTCTAACAGTATTTTTCTCTCACGTCCAAAGCAAAAGTCCTTTACTTGGCCAAGATGCAATTTGTTCAGCCCCTTAAATGTAACCTTTCCCAGTTTACAGAGGGCTTGTATTTGGGTCCATGGGTCCTCTGTAATTCCCCTTGAGTAGGGTATCAAGTTACCAAAGCAGATGCATTCTACCGGTTGGAACAAGAAACACCATGGATAATAGAGGAAGAAAGCCAGAGTCAGATTCATCCAGGTGAGTGAAAAAACAGCCCTGTGGGATAAAAGGAAGTTAAAATCCTAGTTGGCCAGAAAGAGAGAGGTACCTCTGAAATGTCTGGAGAAATATTGAAATTTTTAAGCTCTGAATGTGACTCAGAACAGCTGACGTGAGCTCCCATATACATTAACATTGACTCCACTTTTTTTTTTTTGGCTGCACTGCGCAGCTTACGGGATCTTAGTTCCCTGACCAGGGATCGAACCCGGGCCCTCGGCAGTGAAAGCGCCATGACTCCACTTTCTAACCTCTCCGTATTAGGTCTCTTTTGCCTGGTTTTAAAAAGAACATTTCCTTGTTTTAGATATTCTGATCAAATCCCTCTCTAGTCCATCTTGGAACTTGCTCTCCTAAATAATCTTTCTCCCTGTTATCCTCAGTTTACCTGCCTTCTCCTTGTCTCTACCTCCCTAATCCATGGTTATAGCTCTCTTTTCTTATATACTCAAGCATTCATAAATTCTCCCTTCTTCCCATGCTGTGTATCTCTCATGCCTCTTGTAGTTTATTCCTTCTTCTTTTTTTTTCATTTTCTTTATCTCCTTTCACTTATAAATGTCCAGATTTTCAGTATATACCCACAGTCTCCTTTCCTCTTCTCTCTTTGGCCTTTGCTGAGATTCTACTCCTTCTATTACATGGTCATTATGGATTCATTGGTCTGTTTCTAGAAGACACCTGGCAAGTTGATAATCATAGAGACTGGCACAAAGGAAACCATGGCAACCTGGAAACTATGGAGAGTTACCACAAAGATAATGCATTTGGAAAAATATCTTCTCTGAGCTTAAACCTTGATATCTCCTTAGCACAAAGATCTCATACACCTGACATACTTGGGAAACATTTGAAACCTAATCTAGAGTGTATTACTCAGAATAAAAGCTATGTAAGAAATGAAGTTGAATTTAATCAATATGACAAATTATTTCTTTACACTAAGCATGAGAAAATTCATACTGGACAAAAATACAATGAACATAATGAACATATGAAAGTTTTGAGCCATAAGTCACAGCTTATTAAACATTGGAAAACTCAAACAGCAGAGAAACACTATAACTGCAGTGACTGTAGGAAAGCCTTTTCTCAGAAGTCGGACCTCATTAAGCATCAGAGAACACACACAGGAGAGAAACCCTTTGGATGCAGTAGATGTCAGAAAGCCTTCAGGCGGAAGTCCCATCTCATTTTACACCAGAGAACCCATACAGGAGAGAAACCCTATGAGTGCAACAAATGCGGGAAAGCCTTTACTGATAAGTCATGCCTTAATAAACATCAGAGAACTCACACAAGAGAGAAACGGTTTGAGTGTCGTGTATGTCAGAAAGGCTTCAGCGATAAGTCACAACTCACTTTACATCAAAGAACTCACATAGAAGAGAAACCCTACAGATGTGAAGAATGTCAGAAAAGCTTCAGCAATAAGTCACAGCTCATTATTCATCAGAGATCTCACACAGGAGAGAAACCCTATGGTTGCAATGAGTGTGGGAAAACATTTCCCCTTAAGTTTAGCCTCATTTTACATCAAAAAACACATACAGGGGAAAAACCTTATGGATGCAGTGAATGTGGGAAAGCCTTCATCCAGAGATCTGAGCTCATTAGACATCAGAGAACTCACACAGGAGAGAAACCGTATAATTGCAGTGACTGTGGAAAAGGCTTTAGTGTAAAGTCACTCCTCAATACTCACTTGAGAACTCACACAGGAGAGAAGCCCTACGGATGCAGTGAATGTGGAAAAACATTCTCCATCAAATTTAGTCTCATCCTACACCAAAGAACTCATACAGGTGAGAAACCCTATGAATGCAGTCAGTGTCAGAAAGCTTTCACCCAAAAGTCACATCTCACTATTCATCAGAGGTCTCACACCGGAGAGAAACCTTTTGAGTGCAGTGAATGCCACAAAGCCTTCAGCCGGAAGTCATATCTCCTTATTCATCAGAGAATTCACTCGGGAGAGAAACCTTATGAATGCCACGAATGTGGGAAAGCTTTCTGTCACAAGTTTAGCCTCATCATTCATAAGAGAATCCATACAGGAGAGAAACCTTATGGATGCAGTGAATGTGGGAAAACTTTCCCTATCAAGTTTAGCCTTGTTTTACATCAGAAAACACATACAGGAGAAAAACCCCATGAATGCAGTGAATGTCAGAAATCTTTTGCCCAGAGGTCACATCTTATTATACATCAAAGAACTCACACGGGTGAGAAACCTTATGGATGCAGTGAGTGTTGGAAAACTTTCTCCCACAAGTTCAGCCTCATTTTACATCAGAAAACTCATAGAGAGAAATTGTGAAGAAAGTAGATATCCAAAAGTTGTCATTGAAAGGAAATAGCTCCTTACACTCCAGAGTTTACATAGGACTGAAACCTTAAGACTGCAGCAGATGTGGACCTGTTTTCTTTTCAGAATCACAACTTATTACTTATCAGAGAGCGGTACTGCATAGAATGCTAGACAGGAGGAAATACCTTTCCCGATGAATGTCAATTGGATGTAGCCCAGAGAGAATAAATAGGAACTTCTGCGTATGTTTTAATTTTGGGGATGTTGTTGGTATGAAATTCAGCTACATTGGTATCAGAGAACTGACATTCAGGGGAAAAGTCTATAAAGAATCTTGGAATCATGCTTTCATGGGTATCATTTTATGAGGGAATTCATTTTCTGTAACTGTGACATAATAAACAGCACTATAGAAAGTATTAAATATGTAAATAAATACAGTAGTCAGAAGACAAAGCAAAAGTTATATCAGAACCTTGTGAGAATATGTAAGTGTTTTGTACCTATTTTTATTATAAAATGATTGTTTGTATTTGGAAATTGCGTGTGTTAGCATAACAGTTGTGACTCCCTAGTCCATGTGCTTAAATGTCATAAAACTTTACCATAGAATATCTGCACTGAGTCTTTGTATCATTACAATGCTACATAAATTGTAACTGAACTACATGGTTCATTATTTTAGTTAAAAATCTTAAGGGGCTTCCCTGGTGGCGCAGTGGTTAAGAATCCACCTGCCAATGCAAGGGACACGGGTTCGATCCCTGGTTCGGGAAGATCCCACATGCCGCGGAGCAACTAAGCCCGTGTGCCACAACTACTGAGCCTGAGCTCTAGAGCCCACAAACCACAACTACTGAGCCCATGTGCCACAACTACTGAAGCCTGTGCACCTAGAACCCGTGCTCCGCAACAAGAGAAGCCACCGTAATGAGAAGCCTGAGCACCTCATTGAAGAGTAGCCCCCTCTCGCCCCAACTAGAGAAAGCCTGCACGCAGCAACGAAGACCCAACTCAGCCAAAAAAAAAAAAAAAAAATCTTAATACTGAATATCTCACCACCTCTACCACGCCCCACTGTATGCTGGTATTAATAAGTGGGCCTGGAAATTTTTGAGTCTCTCTTGAGTGAAACTTTTTTTCATCGATTCTAAGATGGAATATTTTTCCCACGTATTAATAACTCTGAAGTTAAAATACAGCATACAGTTGATGGCTTGACATATTTAAATGGAGAACTTGGTACATAAAATAGTAGTGTATCATACAACCAAAGTTATCTTAGATTGGATGAAATACAGTAGAAGTCATCATCTTTATAATTTTCTTTCTTCTAAACCAGCCACATATTTAGGGTTTGAAGATGATGACTGTTCACAGGTTTTATACCCCCTTTGAGTTCTAAACAGTTTGAGAGAGAGTCCCCGGTATCAGAAGATAAAATTAAATATTAGCCTGAGTCCTGGTATTGCTTGATTGGATAATGTGTTTTGTTCCTATGGTCAAATAAAATGGTCTCCTATTTCCCCCATACGGCACAAGATGTACTTCCTTTTGAAAGAGCATAAGCCAAACTTTAGATATGTTTTTATTAATCCCTTTCTAGAATGTAACTGCAAAGTCTCAAATTCTTTTCTGAAATGGGGATTAAACTCAAGTTACAATGAGCTTGACTTTAACTTTACAAGATTTGGTTTCCTTTTCAAGCATGACATTTTACATTAAAATAAAACACAAACATCAACAACAGTAAGAACAAGCTGCAGATTGGAAGCATATATCGCAACACTTAACTGAAAAAGACGAAAACTTAGACTGTAAAAAGAGCTCTTATGAATCTGGGGATGCAGAAAAATTAAGACAAAGAGTCTCAATATCCAGTTTGACAAGGGTTAATTGTAATCCACTGCAGTTGCTGATCAACAGTGCACTCTGAGAGGAATTTAAATAGAAAACAGAATGAGGCACTCTGGGCTTAGAATGCACATGAATAGGCAAGCCCCATAGGTAGTTAGATGAATATCTCAGGAAGAATTTTAATAACACTGGATTCTCACATCTTCCCATACAGAGATAAGCCCTAAAAAGATTAACTTGAGACATCTTTTTCTTTATGATTAGCAGTAAATCTTTTACCAAGATGTATGCCTGACTGCATGTAGTTCCTAGCCAAAAATCATATATAGAAGGGCTTCTCCCCTACCTCTTCAGAGCGATTTCCTCAGAGCTAATGTCACCACAAAACTGGGTTCACCCCTTGGTGACTGTCGAGCCAACAGGCACAACCAAGCCAAAGATGGGGAGAAGGAATGATTTATTACTTGCAGTAAGTAAAAAGAACACCAGGGATCTTTCCCAAAGCAGTGTCTCCCCGGAACAGCAAAACTGGGGAAGTTTTAAGCTAAGGGTACATGCATATTCAAGAAGGGGCTTGAGCAGAGGAGAATTCAGCATAAAACTGGGGCAAAAGTTGACAGTGTCCAAACTTTAGTTGATTGAAGTCAGGAGAGTCAAGATCATCATTCTCTCCTCCACCTAAGTGAGGGCCTTAGTTCCTTTGCAACTCAAAGATACATTATTATGTATATCCCTTGAGGAGGAACTAGGATTCTGCTTTATCACTGCACTATTGTTTGACTGCCTTTTCTCTGTTCCTGCATTCCTTTGTTCCCTTAAGATCATTGATTAGTGAGACCTGTTCAAGGACAAGAATTGTGGCTAGGCTTAGATGACAAAATGGCTTAGGTCAAAATGGGTCCTCTCATGTCAAGAAAGCCATTCCTGGTTCTCTGTCTCCAAGGACCCCCTAACCTATATGCTTATACTAACTGAGTGGCTGCCTCCCGGGCTATGATCCTCAGCAAGAACCCAAATAAAACTTAGAACTCGCAACTCTTATGTTGTGTCTCTTTAAGTCAACAAATCAATAAGAAAATGACAACAGAGTAAAAATCAATAGGCAAATATACATAGAAGAGGTGATTCTGAATAGCCAATTAACATGAAAAGACACTAAACTTCACTTTTAATTGGAAGCAGGCCAATTTGTGGAGGGCCGGTTCTCAGATTTTATTTCTTTCATCTTAAAAAAATAATTATAGCAATTCCTACCTGATAGGATAGTTTTAATAGCTTTTGGGGACATATCTGTAAAGTTACCGTTGACCGACTTATATTGTGTTAAAAGTTTGTAAAGAATACTTGATTTGTCTCTGCCTTAGTGAAAAAGGAAGGAAGGGGGCAGGGCACAGCCATTGAAAGAATGACACAGCCATTGAGGATATGACATAAACTGGTTAGAACTTGCTAGGCCCAAGATTTGACTTCCCATAGACCTTGAGCCTCATTATACACTCACTGTAATACATTAACATGCTAAATGACACACCCACCAGTGCCATGACAATTCCAAGCCTGACCATGAAGGACCAAAAAGTGGGCAGTGGCCCAATTCCTGAAAATTCCTGCCCTTTCCCCCAAACAGTTGGAATAATCCTCCCACTTGTTAGCCTATGAAATTACTCGGGGCCGCTCTCACCTTCTGCCTATGGAATGTGTACTTCTCTGAATAAGCTAGCTTTCACTTTACTATTGCTCGCTCTTGAATTCTTTCCTGCGAGAAGCCAAGGACTCTCCTGAGACCTGGGATGTGACAATTCTCTTGCTCCCCCCTTCTCCTGCAACAATAGCTCACTGCTGCTATAGCTGGAAGGAGCTTGGGCTAAGATGCAGAGATAGGGTAAGGGGTGAACAGAGAGAAGGGGCTGGACGTAAAAAAGTGACAAAGCAGCACATAGATGCCCCAGAATCGTCTCCCAATAATCTTAGATGCAAGCAGAGGTGCTAAGGCCTTGATGACATAGTCCCAGAAAGAATGGTTGTGTGTAATTTTGAAACCTAGCAGAACCCTGTGGGCTCTCCCGGGTATAAAAGCCTTTCCATGCCTCCCCCTTTCTTGTTCGTAGGAAAAAGTCTTCAGCCTCCTAGACCTTCCATGAGTTCCAAAGGGCAGATTCAAATAGTTTCTAATTAGGGAAGTAAGGGAACGCAGTAACAAAGGAAAAGCAGTCAAGAAAAAATAGTGCAGCAGTAAAGCAGGGTCCTGGTTCCTCCTCAAGGGATACACATAATAATATACCTTTGAGTTCTGTAGCAACTAAGGCCCCCCACCCAAGCAGAGGATGGTAACTTCAGGCTGAGCAAAAGATTCCTGGACACCGCCCTGTTACCTCACCACCAATCAGAAGAAAGTCACACATCCTGCAGCCCTCACCCCAAATTTTGCCTTTAAAAACTCTTCCTCCAAAACCATCAGGGAGCTCGGGTTTTTTGAGCACGAGCCACGCATTCTCCGTCCTTGGCCCTGCAATAAACCTCTCTCTGCTCCAAAGCCCAACATTTTGGTTTGCTTAGCACACGAATTTGTGTTCAACAACAATTTCTTCAAAAAATATTGGCACTGCATTGCTGATGCTCTGACAGCGTCACAGTAGCTTTTGTATCCACTTATTTCATAGACCACAATTTCAAATTTCAACACTTGGCGTTTTCCGAACTGGCCTGAAACAAAAGACAACCTTGACGATGAATTAACGCTTTGAGCCGCACTCACCTGCTAAGTCTAACCTCACAAGCTGAGATGCAGGGACTTGTCATGGGGCCTACTATTACTCTTGACCGCTGAAGTGGACGGCGCACGCGCCATGTTTGCCTTGTATAAGCTCGAGCCTCTGAAACTCTATGCAGCTTGTGCAGTGGTTTGCAACTCTTCCAGCCTCGCCGCACAGGGGATGAAGTATCAGGTGAGGGAACAGTTCAGGGGCCCTTTGCTGGTCTCGAGCCACCCGGGTTAGTGGCGCAGAAACAGCCACCTCTGTTCTGCATGATAAATACTCAAAGATGGCTGCCCCCAGGCTGGCGAGGCGCAGAGGGCGCGGACACATTACCCTCGAAGGAGAAGCCGGAAGTCCAATTGTCCGGGCTGCGTAGAAGGGTTTCAGTCCCTCATCGGCCGCCGTAGTCCGGTGCCGAAGCTGGCTTTAGGGAACCTGAAATGAAAGCATTCACAAGTGTAGCCGCTAGGAGATCGGAGTGGGATCGAGAGGAAATCAGGTCAGTGTGTGACTCTCTCCGTGGGATAGGTTAAGGGGTGAGAGAGGATCTGTGGGCGTCCGTGTAGTTAGCAGCCGCAGAGTCCGCGGGGAGAGCTGGTGGTCTGGCACCATGGTTCTGAAGTTGGGATGCCTTTGCTGTCGGGCATGGGGGAGCTCTCGTGGTCGTGCATTAAAGGTCCATCGAAATCAAGGACTCAGAGTCCTGAGGTCAGAGTTTAGGGTCTTTGCAGTTCACTTTGTTAGTAGGGCTCAGTAATTGGAAACGGGAGGGGGGTTGGTATTAGTCAATGTAAGTGGTGTTTGAATTCATTTGGCGCTCAGTGACGGAGTAGCCAGGGGTGAGATAGACCAGATGAACGCTGCAATTCCCTTCAGTCCTTGAAGCCCCCTTTCCTCTCCAAGGACTGCTTTGGAAGTCTCCTTAGGGTCCTACATCACCTTCTCCTTTCGTCCCCACAGATACGAAATTTAGGGAGATCAAGCATTAAGCAAATCTAAAGTGGTAAACTTTCTGTTTAAGATGAGGTTTCTTTCCTCCTTACTGAGAGTTTACTTGGATATTTCTTTTCAGATTCTTTTTGACACCAGTAAAATAACCCTTCTGGTCCCTCAAATTCTGTTTCCCAACTCTTATTCAAATGTTAGTATATTTCAATTTTTGTCTTTATTTTCTCTTCTTAATTTTCATAATTCAGATAAACTATGGAAACACAGGTGTAATTTGCCTCTTTTAAAAAAGTTAATTTCATATTCTAAACATTTCCATAATACAAATTCTCTTAGTTATTACTTTTAGGATTACATTAGGATTTGGTATTTACCCGAGGGTTTGTTTCCCTGACCCACATCTCCTTCCTGGTTTTTTGCCTTTGTTGCAACTGAAATTAGGGTCTTTTTTTTTTTCCTTCTAATTTTTATTTCCTTTCAATTTATTTAACATAGTAAAACAATTTAAAAATATATTATTAAATACTTTTTTTTGGTTACTACACTGAAATTTTATGATTACTAATAGCTTTTTCCAACTCAACAGTTCATTATGAAATTATGAACTCAACATTTTACTATGAAAAATTCCAAACGTAGCAAAGTTGAATGAATTTTACAGTGCATATGTACTATACCCACCACTTAGATTGTACCATTAACATTTTACTATATTTGCTCTGTCAGTTATCTATCCATCCCTCCATTCATTAATTCGTCTTGTTTTCTTTCTTTTTTTGATTATTTTTAATTATTTATTTTTCTGGCCGCGCCGGGCGGCATGCGGGATCTTAGTTCCCCGACCAGGGATGGAACCCGCGACCCCTGCAGTTGGAAGCTCGGAGTCTTACCCACTGGACCACCAGGGAAGTCCCTCTTTCTTTTTTAAAAAAAATTTTGGTGCATTTCAAAGTAAACTGCAGACATCAGTATACTTTCCCCTAAATACTTAAGCATTTCTATCAATTACAGTTCTACCAATAGCTTAACTAATTCCTTTATATTTTCCAAGTGAATGATCTGAGCATTTCCAAATAATATTGTCCCAGTGACAAATGTATGGATTTGCTAATGAAATGAATCTGGCTTTTAAAAATCTGAATTCTTGCTCTTACTGATGACTTGGGTGAATAACTGTGATAGTGTGATTTTCAATAAGAAATATTTGGTCTTCGTCCCGTTTCTGGCACAGAGCTCCTAAAACCTTTGGACTTTTCAAAGTTTTGAGAGTGATTAAGGTGTCTCTTGTTATGTTAATGAAGTGACTTTTGGAATGCACCTAAGGATGGGGCTAGTTGTCTGTACTGCCAACCATGTGATTAGAGGGTTGGAACTTTCAGTCCCACTCCCTGACCTCTTGGGAGGAGAAAGGGCTGGAGATTGAATCAACCACCAATGGCCAGCCGGTTACTCAATCATGCCTATATAATGAAGCCTCTGTAAAAACCTAAAAGGAAGGGAATCAGAGAGCTTCCGGGGTGAACTCGTGGGGGTACCGGGAGAGTGGCTCTCGGAGGGCATGGAAGCTCCACACCCTTTCCTCATGCCTTCCCCACTGCATCTCTTCCATCAGGTTGTTCCTGAGTTATATTCTTTTATAATAAACCGGTAATCTAGTATGTAAAATACTTGAGTTCTTGAGCCACTCTAGCAAATTAATTGAAACTAAGGAGAAGATCATGAGAACCTGTGATTTATAGCCAGTTGGTCAGAAGTACAGGTAATAATCTGGACTTGAGAATGGCGTTTTATGTGATGGTGGGTGGGTGGCGGGGGGCGGGGGAGGGCAGTCTTATGGGACTGAACCCTTAACCTGTGGGATCTGATGCTGTCTCTGGGCACATAGTGTCAGAACTGAACTGAAGTAGGATGCCCAGCTGGTGTCAGGAGAATTGTTTCGTGGTATGGGGGGGACCCCCTTCCCTCCACCAAAAGTTGGAATTGGGTCCAGAACACTTATTTAGTTACTGAACCTGAGTCTTGTTCTTCATTTGTGCAAATAAAAGTTTAGTCCCTCTCTCAAGTTTGCTGAGAATTAAGGGAATTAAAATATATAAAATTGTGATGGTTAGTGGCACATACATGGTAGAAATAAACAGCTGCTATTTTTCTGTGTTTGTACTTTCATACTTTGTAAAATATATCACTCATGTCATTTACTCATTTTTTTGTAATGAAAACTTAAAAGACTATAAACTTACAGTAATAATTAGGCAACCATAATTTTATATTCTATTACACATATTTTACATACTTGTGAAAAGATAATTAAGAAAATAAAATGACCTATCTAATAATATCTAGGTATAATCACATTAACTTTTTGGTATCAGTATTTTTTGGTATGTCTGTATAAATATATGCATACAAAAATGTCACCTGCCATTCCAGTAAAGAAGGAATGTTGCCTGCCGTCAGCCACTGCATCAGCATGCCTCCACCCCCCACCCCGACCATGGTGCACCAAGGGGGGAATTCAGGATGGGGAAAAACAGGATACTGGCCCTAGATTGTTAAGTTGCATATCTAAGGAATAATTTCAACGAGCCCAGGCTCTTGCATCTTCCCATACATAGAAAACCACTAAAATCATTAACTTGAGATACGGTTTTTTTGTGATTAGCAGTTATCTTTTCACATTCAACTACATATTTCTTTTTTGGCAAAAACTTATGTATATGTCCTGGGTCCTCTTTACCTTACCTCAGCAGTTCCTCAGCTACCTGAGAGGTTGCCTCCCAGGCTGTAGTCCCCGTAAGGTCTTTGAATAACACATAACTCTCAACTTTTAGGTTGTGCATTTTTCTTCAGACATATGTTTTACACATTTTGTATTATGGCAGAAAAACATTTATGCTACATATAACTTTGAGTTATTTATTTATTTTTGGCTTTCTCTAGTTGGGGCGAGAGGGGGCTACTCTTTGTTGCAGTGTGTGGGCTTCTCATTGCAGTGGCTTCTCTTGTTGTGGAACACAGGTTCTAGGCGCACGGGCTTCAGTAGTTGTGGCATGCAGGCTCAGTAGTTGTGGCACGTGGGCTCTAGAGGGCAGGCTCAGTAGTTGTGGTGCATGGGCTCAAACCCGTATCCTCTGCACTGACATGGGCTTAGTTGCCCGTGGCATGTGGGATCTTCCTGGACCAAGGCTCAAACCCGTATCCTCTGCACTGACAAGTGGCTTCTTTTTTTTTTTTTTTTTTTTTTTTTTTTTTTTTAAATTTAATTTATTTATTTATTTACTTTTTGGCTGTGTTGGATCTTCGTTTCTGTGCGAGGGCTTTCTCTAGTTGCGGCAAGCGGGGACTACTCTTCATCGCAATGCGCGGGCCTCTCACTATCGCGGCCTCTCTTATTGCGGAGCACAGGCTCCAGACGCGCAGGCTCAGTAGTTGTGGCTCACGGGCCTAGTTGCTCCGCGGCATGCGGGACCTTCCCAGACCAGGGCTCGAACCCGTGTCCCCTGCATTAGCAGGCAGATTCTCAACCACTGCGCCACCAGGGAAGCCCGACAAGTGGCTTCTTAACCACTGAACCACGAGGGAAGTCCCAGGAAGGCACTGCCTTCTCATCTCCATGATTTCTGGTAGAAATCAGCTGTTCATCTTATTTCATATCCATTGCATATGACAGTTGGTTCTTGCTGCTTTGAAGATTCTCTATCTTTGGCTTTTGATAGTTTGAACTTTATGTGTCTCACTGTAGAATTCTTTGAGTTTAAAAAAGAAAAGAATGCATATTGGTTCTGTTTGGGGCACTCCTTCAAACTTAGCCAGTCCATTTATAACAGTGCCTTAGGCTTCTTTTCCTGCTTCTGCTGAGCCTAAGTACCAGACAGAGGTGAAAGCTCATGTTCTTCTCCGTGTGTATATTGTATGCAGGCCTCTTGTGTCTGTCCTTTAGGGAACCCATTAATAGGTAAAAACAAACAATTCCTTGGGAACAAGATTTATTTTGCGCCCTACAGGTCCAGGTATCCATCCACACCAGGAATACAGGCTGCCGCTCTGCCACAGTGGCTGTGGGGGCAAGGCTAATTTAGAATGCCATAAAAAGTCCCCTGTTTCAGTGACCTTTCTCCTGGTCAAGTGTTCACTTTGTTTCTGTAAACCATTGACTATCTTCCAGAGTTCCAGTAAGGTTGATTCTGACAGTTTTTGTCAGTTTTTTTAGTGCTCCTGAGGAATCCCCTGGAGGTCTGTACTCCACCATTTTTGCTAATGTCACACTCTACGGTGCTGTCAATTTTTACATATAGATTGTATAACTGGTCAGTTAACTTAATACTCTTATTTTTGGTGTTCACTAAAATTGACCTCCATCTCTTATGTTAGTAATTCTTTTTTTTTAATGTTAGTAATTCTTACTTGATTCTTTTATCAGACTGCATTGGGAGTGTTTCCAGAACAGTGGTGAAAAATAATGGTATTGTTGCACTAGCACGTGCACGCGCACACAAACACGCGCGTGCGCGCGCACACACACACACACACAAACCCACCCGTCCTCTTGGTGAGTGCTTTTATCTCTGGCTTTCAGCTGGACATATGTGGGATTTATTCAGTTTTTTTTTTTATTATGGTTCTTTTTCTTTTTGAAAGATATACTTATACAAATACAACTTAAGTCATATCATCTTCTATTTCCCCCCCTTCTCTTCCCATGGATAACTGCTATCTTGTTATATATTATGCATATTTTCATACTTTTACTAGATGTGTATGTATCCACAAACAATACATACTCTTGTTTTGTGTTTTAGAAACAGATGAGGATGGTAGTATATTGAATGTATTTTTTTTTAAAACTATAGGTCATGTTTTGTTTTATCATGCTAAGGCAGTAATGAATTCCTAACCCACCCCGGGCTCAAATTTGAAATAGATGTTGGATTTTTATGAAATATTTTTCTCAGCATCGATTTTGGCGATCATGTGACTTTTCTAATCTATCAATATATTGTAGCAGACACTCCTGGTTCCTTGCTGTGCAAAGAGTTGACATAGCTGACCTGAGACTGTTCTCCTTGGAAAGGCCTGCTGACAAGATGCCTTCCCTGGCATCTGGGAACTTAGATTTTGGGAGGGTTCCCACTTCCCTATCAAGAGTGGCTCACTGTGCCAAGACTCTTCTTTCAAACAATATGGTTTGTCTTGAACACCTGTTTTCCTCTGGGATTCTGGAATTTTGGTATGTACTAGGAATAGCCCCCCATAAAAGCCATGGGCACCGAGTCTCTAATAAGCTAACACATTTCACATGAGTTATCACAACTTGTTGCTGGGGAACTGAGCCTATCCTCTGTGACTTCATGGAGACAGGACTCTTGGAAGCTTGTGCCTCATTTTCCCCCAGACTTTGCCACACCTTTTCCCTTTGCTGATTTTGCCTTGTATACTTTCATGGTAATAAATCAGTTATGTGCTAAATCTTGGGAGTCCTAAGGAATCACTGAATCTGGGCGTGGTCTTAGGGACTTCCAGCACACCTGCCCAATGTCCATTCACTTCCTTCTCCTTTTCTGCCAGATTCTCCAGGCATTCCTTGGCTTGTGGCAGCATAACTGATGTCTGCCTCTGTCTTCACATGGTCTCATCTTCCCTGTGTGTTTCTTCTCAGTGTGTCTGGTATAAGGACACTCATTGGATTTTAGGGCCTACCTGGATAATCCTGGACATTCTCATCTTGAGATCCCTATAATTACATCTGCAAAGACCCTTTTACCAAATCAGATCACATTCACATGTTCATGGGGTTAAGATGTGAACATATCTTTGGGGGGGGGCACCATTCAACCCACTACAAAGGAGTATGTGGACACATGTGATTTTAAGGGAAAAAATGTCCAGAGCCTCACTTCTATATGTCTTCTTTCCCCAAACTGATCTGTGTGAGAAGTCTTCTGCCATTCTTCTGCCAGGCTTTGTGCTGTGCTGGTTTTCCTTTCCCACCTTCCCTTTCTCATTCATGCTACTTGTACTTCATAGAAGGCATACCCCGCCCCCATTTAGATTGTTATGTTTTACTGCCGCAGGGACATCAAATAAAGGGACAGTTAGAAGCACTGGCCTTGACTTAAGGTGGGTGAACAGCAGCAGTGACAGCATCTGGGCCCAGAGGGAATATATCACCCAAATGAACTTACTCTTCACTCCACAGGTCCTGGCTTCGAGGAGCAAGAGAAATCAAGTAAAGGACGAGGAGAAGGTTCCTGTAGTTGCATATGGTCATTTCGTGGGACATCCGTTACCTGAGACTGAGATTTTGGAACAGAAATTTAGGGCAGATCCAGAAGAGACTAAAAACAACATCCCAGTTACTTGGCATTCCCCAAAACAAGAAAATGACCAAGGCTCAGGTGACTTTGGGTTTGTTTTATTCTTGATTCCCTCATGAATTTCCAGAAGGCTGAAAAAAAAAAAAGCAGTCCAATTAAATGAAAAGTATAAATTGGGAAAAAATGGGCTCTGGGGAGAAATAAACTGTACCTTCAAAATCATGATGAAGTAGAATCAGGTATATATTGTTCGTAGATTTCGGACTACATGACCAATGTTGGTATATAATGTATGACTCTGCAGGTCCCTCCTGGTTACATAAACCATCAACTTGCATGTAATCTGTCAGCCATTGCAACCAGAGAATCATGATAAGTTATTTGATATGCATTGAATCTGAGGAGAAGGCAGATCATTTCCTCAGGAGATGTCAGTATTTCATTGTACTTAAGTCTTGGGAAATCTCTGATGGTTTCTTTCTAGAGGTGATAACATTCATTGTGTTCATAGCATTCTTCTAATATTGATAGATATACAAGCAGGTTGTGTATGGCTGTTTCTTATATGATTATTCTGAGTCCTCTGCTGGACTAGACCAAGTAGAATTCAGTGCACACAGTTTTTCAAAAGACCACAGCTTGGTGACTTATATACCCACACTTGTTTTGGGCTGGTTTTATCCTTGAATAAAACCTAAAGTGCCCAGGAAAATGGAAGGCTTGCACAGTTATCAAAGGACATCTGTGAACAGGTTGTAGAACGGGTGCTTCAGTACAGATTTGGCCACGGGGAGTTATAAATTCTTGTTTGGTAATGGCTTGGGTTTTTGAGATCCACAGAGTTTGCTTTAGAACTTTACCTTATCTCAGAAAATACAGAGCCCTTCCCTGTGTTCAAAATCTAGTTATTACTGTACTTTTCATGCCCAAAAAGTTAAATATTTTGTGTAGATAGGAAAGAGCTAGATGTTGTTATATTTAATTGGAATAAAATTAGTGAACTATATTGAAAAGAAGAACTCATCTAAATATTGAAACTAGCAAAATAATAATCATCAAATTGATGTTTGGTCAGTTTAAAGCAATTACATCTACTCCTGGTACTGCTATTGTGCCATTCAACGAGATACCAGTATTTTTGTGAGTGATGATGGTTATTATGTATTGACACTAAATTTAAATTCCCAAGTTGATAAAGCTATTAAAAATGAAATAATTGATCAAGTAATAAGGAAAATTTAACCAGAAGAAGTTCAATTGCTTATAAAATTTTGATAAATGAAAGAGAATACCCCCCCAAGAATCTAGTTGTTACCTCCCACCTCCTTATTGCCTTTATTTTAATTAAGCAAGTGACTCGTTGTGGTATAATAATATATATATATATATATATAGTCTTTGTCTCTGGTTCCTGGCACAGAGTTCCTAAAACCTTTGGAATTTCCTGAGAGATAGGAGTGTCTTTTTTTATCCATAACAAGCCCCTTTGAGCCATATGTGAGTTTATGCTAATGAGGTGACTCAGGGTGGGCCCCTAGAGAGCTTCAGGATGGGAGCTGATCCCCAGAAAGACCAAGCCTTGATTGGAACTTCTGGCTCTACCCTCTGATCTCAGTAGACAGGAGAGGAGCTGGAGATTGAGCTCTATCACTAGTAGGCAGTGGTTTAATCAGTCATGCCTATGTAATGGAACGTCCATAAAAACCCCAACGGGGTTCAGAGAGCTTCCAAGTAGGCAAACAGTCCACTTGCTGGGAGGGTGACTCACCCCAACTCGACAGGGACAGAGGCCCTTGCACTCAGGACCCTTTTAGATTTGGCTCTATGAGCCTCTTCATGTGACCATTCATTTGTGTCCTTTATAATAAACTATAAGAGTAAGCATAACAATTTCCTGAGTTCTGTGAGTTGTTCTAGCAAATTATCAAACCTTAGCAGGGAAGTTATGGGAACCCCCGAATTTGTAGCTAAGTTGGACACAAGTGCAGGGAACCTGGAATCTGGGACTTTGTACTGGTGACTGAAGTGAAGGCAGTCTTGTGGGACTGAGCTGTTTAGCCTGTGGAGCCTGATGGTAACTCTGAGTTGTTAGTGTCAGATTAGGATTGAATTCAAAGACCAAATGTTAGAACAAAAGATGCTCCTAGTGCTTTTATCACTTAGGAGACTACAACGGTTTTAGGAGCGCTAAGCCGGCAACCAGGGACAGAGAACATTATATATATTTTCTATTATTTCACACCTTCCATTTCAATAATGAGAGAAACACTCTTATCATATGGACTGTGTTGTTACAGGGATCGCTGACACTGGAGGATGTGGCCGTGGACTTCACCTGCGAGGAGTGGCAGCTCCTGGATCCTGATCAGAAGGACCTGTACCGCGACGTGATGCTGGAGAACTATAGCAACCTGCTGTCCGTGGGTGAGGACGGCTCCCCTGGGTCCCTTGGATGGTGCCTTTTCTTTCTTCAGCTTTTGAAAGCATTGTTGTGTCTGTGGTGCTCTGAAGTGGGAGATTTTCAGTCCTCCCCCCGGCCCCATATGAGAAGGTATAATCTCTCCGCGTTTTAGAGACAAGCCTTGGGCTTCCCTGGTGGCGCAGTGGTTAAGAGTCCGCCTGCCAATGCAGGGGACACGGGTTCGTGCCCCGGTCCGGGAAGATCCCACATGCCACGGAGCGGCTAGGCTCGTGAGCCACAACTGCTGAGCCTGCGCGTCTGGAGCCTGTGCTCCGCAACGGGAGAGGCCCGCGCACCGCGATGAAGAGTGGCCCCCGCTCGCCGCAACTGGAGAAAGCCCTCGCACAGAAACGAAGACCCACCACAGCCTAAATAAATAAATAAATAAATTTAAAGCCATGTATTTAAAAAAAAAAAAAAATTCTTCTAGAGACAAGCCTTTAATTTCCAAACATGCAGATTGTGCAGTCCCTAAAGTGTACCGTTCTCATAGCATCACAGATCTCTAGTGCCATTTGATGAGCCTAAGTCTTCTGTTATTTCCCACGAACAGGGTATCAAGTTAGCAAACCTGATATACTCTCCAAGTTGGAACAAGGAGAACCACCATGGACCTTAGAAGATGAAGTTCACAGTCACCCCCATCCAGGTAAGTGAGAGAGAACCAGCAAGAGGGGGAAGGCTGTGGAAATCACTTTCTAGTCCTTTAGAGAAGGCATCCCAGTGGTGAGGGTGTCTGAGGATACAGAAACAGCCTCCATGTATCCCTTTCCTCATGTGAGAGCTCTTTTTCTGTGCAAGAACTTAGAGGAAAACATACCACTTTATCTCATCTTGGAATGAATCCCTGTTTATTTCTTCTTAGATGTCAACTTTCCCCCTCCTAGGATTATTCTTGCTTGGTTTTTCAAATCCTCCCATTCTTCACTTGTTAGAGTCTGATTTTATGTTCCTTTCACGTCTCTTGGTATGAAATTCCTCCTTCCGTGTCTCTCTTCTAAGAGAAAACTTTGAATTCATCATTGTCTTCTGACTCATACACCTTCCTGCTCCATTGGGAAATATTTATTTCCCTTTACGACATCCAACTGCACCTCAGGTGCCTTACTCTTGTAGTAATGTGGTCTCTTAATGTGTATTCATCTGCTTGCTTGACTTTTCTTTTTACCCCCTCTGAGATTCTTCAAAGGTTCTGTTGTCATCCCTCTGCTCTGTCTCATAGGCTATAAAACCTTACTTTATTCAAATGTGTTAAGTTCTTTGTGGAGACTTGCAATTGACATGTTCCTTAACACTGTCCAATATTACCTGCTGGTACCATATATTTTAACCTGTCTCCATGGCAATTCCCAATGAGTTCACTCTTTTTGTGTGAGAAACTAGAACCATCTTCCCTCCCAGAAAATCCCTTTCCAACATCCTTTTTAAAATTGAGATTCTCTTGTACTTCTGTACATCTTAAATCCTGGCATTACCTTGAATCTGCTCTACCCTCTGGGCGCCTGTATTTAATGCCTCTGCTATTCCTGTTCTTTGTTTAATTAGGAAAGACGTTTCTAAACTTTCTCATTCTCATTTCATAGCCTAAACAAAATCATAAAACCTCATGCCCACCTTACTGTAGTTCCTTTTTATATTTGTTAATTAATCATTCTCTTAAACTTTAGATTTTGTTGCTGGATTCTTTTCCCTAAAGCTATCCTTTTCCTCCTCATAGTCTGATGGCATTAAGTCCCAGTTGACCATATTACTATGACACAAATTTCTCTTCTATCAAACACCTCAGTCCCCACTCTCGAAGAGGAGGCAGAAATTTAACAAAAATAGAGTTTCAGTTTTATAAGATGAAAAGAGTTAATGGAGAGAGATAGTGGTGATGGTTATACACCATGTGAATGCATTTTAATACACTGAACTGTGCACTCAGAAATGATTAAGATGGTAAATTTTGTGTTATGTGTAATTTATCACAATAAAAATAAGTGGGAAAAAGTACACAGATACTATGTCTGGTGGTGAAAACGACTGTAAACACCAAACCATCAGCATGGAAAATGATTGGAGATGAGGTCAATGGGGTCATAACTGGGGGTTTGCAATAGGTCATTTGGTCACATAGGGCCTTGTCATCCATTTCAAACACTTGATTGTCCTCCTAATGAGAAAACCTTTAGAAGGATTAGGGTATAGCAGTGACGTGATATAATTTATGTTTTAGAGGTATCACCTTGGCTGTCAGTAGAAAATAGACTGGAATAGGCAGGTGTTGAAGCAGAAAACGAGATGTGAGACCTGGTTGTTGGTGACTTCAACCCAGCTTGAGGATAGTATGAGAAGATTCTGGAACAATAAAGACTGAATTTGCCACTGAAGTAGGTATGGGGTATGTTTGTTTCCTAGGTAACAAATTACCACAAACTGGGTGACTTGAAACAACAGAAATGTATTCTCACAGTTTTAGATGCTAGAATTTGAAAATCAAGGTATTGGTAGAGCCATGCTCCCTTTCAAAGATCTAGGAATGAATCCTTTCTTGTCTATTCCTCGCTTCTGGTAGTGGCCAGAAATCTTTGATGTTCCTTAGATTGTAGACACGTCATTCCAGTCTTTGCCTCTGTTATTACATGACCTTCTCCCTGTATGTCTCTGTGTGTCTGTAGCCAAATCTCCCTCTCCTTAGAAGGACCCCAGTCATTGGATTAGGGTTCACTCTAATCCATTATGACCTCATCTTAACTTCATTACAGATGCAAAGACCCTGATTCCAAATAGGGTCACATTCATAGCTACTAGGGGTTAGGGTTTAAACATATCTCTTTGGGGGACATATTCAACCCACAATACGGAGTGTGAGAGGGGGAAAAAAAACAGATGGGAGATGATGCTAAGGATTTTTGATAGAAGAGACTAAATTTAGTGGGAAGCAAAGAAATGTCTTTCAGAGCAAAGATTTTATGAGCAAAGCTAGGACAAATCTTCATGTAATATTTACAAATTAAGCTTTTGAACGTGTGAAATGTTTCTGCTATCATTGAAGGCTATACAAAATTCAAGTAAATAGTAAATATAGAGACTATTTCAGAAATTTAGAAGAAAAGTAGCCTAAAGTGGTATAGAGAGAATGAAGAGTGATAGTATCATAAAGTATCTTAGGTGAGAAAAATAGCTCAGTTTTGAAATAAGATGATAAGGAAACATGGCAAGAAACTGGAAATGTGCAAGGCCATGTGGGGACTGTCAAAAGATTGGCCTGAAACCAGCCATGTGGAGACCAATATTTGAAGGTATTTGTTGGGGAGCTAGTGGAGTGGAAACTTAGATAAACTGGGTACATCATGGTAATGTAAACTTTTATCACCAGGCTTACTGTTGTGACTTTTATGTGTTAATAATAAAGGAGGCATGGTGGAGGTTAGGTTTTGTATATTCTAACTCTAGATAGTCTTATTTTTAACCTCGGTGGCAGCATTATAGAAATAATAAGGTATAGCCAGATGTTCTAAGAAAAACTAAAGATAAAATTGTCACAAGTCTTGATTCAGGAGGAAGGTGGTCCTATAAGACCCTTTAATTAATGCCAGCAGAGACATTACTGTATGATTAAGGAAGAAGACGCTGTTGTTGGCAAGTTGAGAGATTAGTATATCAGGGACAATGAAATGGGAAAAATTCCACCATGACATCCATACAGGTACAGAATAGTGAAGAAGGTGAGCATTCCCATGTCTGGTGCAGCAGATCTGCTTCTAAAAAAGACTGTGCCCCACTAGCCTGTTGTGAAAGTCCATCAGGATCATCATGTCCCTCTTTCTGTGGGAACATATGAGAATGTGTCACAGCTCCATGCAAGGTTAGAATGTGAGATTGGTGCTTTGGGAAAGTGAATTTGATGATGGTCTACCTAATGAAGAAGAATGGCATGTTTTAGCAACAGGATGAGCACCCAAGAGTCTGTTAGAATTTTCTTGAAATCATGACCTGTATGTCCAACATTCTGAGTTGCCTCTTTGATGTATATGTTCTAACACCCATGTCTGCTTCTTTCTCTACCAGCATGGTTATGTTAGGGTCTCTTCAGCGGGCTCTAGGAATCCCAAAACTCTACGTTGAATGACTAAAGCTTTCGTCTGTGCCTTCATCTTTTTTCAGTCTTCGTGTTTCTCAGAAAGTGATCTCATACAATACTCTGACCTTAAATAATATATATATTTTTGGTTTTGGGGTTTGTTTTTTTTTTGGCTGCGCCGTGCAGCTTGCGGGATCTTAGTTCCCCGACCAGGATTGAACCTGGGCCCGTGGCAGTGAAAGTGCCGAGTCCTAACCACTGGACTGCCAGGGAAGTCCCCTTAAATTATATTTACATACTGATGTTTCCACATTGCTATCTTCAGTCAAGAACTTACTCAACTCTTATCATCTGACTGGGTTTTCCGTGTCTATGCTTGGATATTATCTCAAAGATGATATGTTTCAAAATGTACTTGGTTTCCCTCACATTCTGAACTTGGTTTCCCTCACATTCTGAAGTTCGGCGATATTCCTCATCTTGTTAAAAGGCACTACCCAACTACCCAATGGATCAAGCCAAATACTTAGGCATACACTTTGATTCCCTCTTTTGTTACCTCTCCTCACATCAAATCCATTAGTGAGTCTTGTTTATCCTTCCTTCCAAATAAATCCTGATGTCTTCCATTTCTTATTTCCTTTGCTTCTTCAAACCACTGTCACACTTGCAACTGCCTGCTTTATTCCTTATCTTATTTGTTTATTGTTTCCCTTTCCAACCATAGAATATGGCTTCAGTGAAAGTAAAGAATTTTTACCCTGATGGCTGTTATCTTTTGGGTTGTTTGGTGTTTTATATTACTATGTCTTTAACCATTTCCAAGAGACAGGAGTTAGTGTTTAATGGATACAGAGTTTTTCAGTTGGGGAAGATGAAAAAGAACCAGAGATGAATGGTCATGATGGTTGTACAACAATGTGATTGTACTTAATGCCACATAAATATACACTTAAAAATGGTTAAAATGGTAAAATTTATCTTATATATATTTAATTACAATTGTGAAAAGTTTTTTGAAAAAAAAGATAAGGTACTTTTATACTTGGAATTTCTTTTATATTTGATATCATAGGTTTTCCATTAAAGAGCCAGCTCACCCCAAGGTATCTTTTTTTAAGTCTTTATTGAATTTGTTACAATATTGCTTCTGTTTTATGTTTTGGTTTTATGGCCATGAGGCATGCGGGATCCCAGCTCCCCAACAAGGCACCGAACCCGCACCCCCTGCATTGGAAGGCGAAGTCTTAACCACTGGACCGCCAGGGAAGTCCCCCAAGGTATTTTTGAAGTAGTTTTATTCCATATGATACTCATGGAAGGGTTCATTGTTCTCTTTCCTAGAAATTGAGAAAGTGGATGATCATATGCAGCCACACTGGCAAAACCAAAATATACTGAAGAGGTTGGAACAGTGTTATGAACAGAATGCATTTGAGAATATTATTTATCAGAGCAAAAGTTGTTTTCCTTTAAGGCCAAATCATGATGTATTTGATTTACATGGGAAAACTTTGAAATCATATTTAGATGTAATCAACCTGAGTACAAGCTGCAAAAAAATGGAGCCTGCTGAGTTTAATGGAGATGGGAGATCCTTTCTCCATGCTGATCATGAGCAAACTCATACTGAAATTAAACATCGGGACATACACAAAATAGAGAACACCCACGAATGTACTGAATGTGGCAAAGCCTTCCTCAAGAAGTCTCGGCTCAATGAACATAAGAGAATTCATACAGGAAAGAAACCCCACGGATGTAGTGTGTGTGGGAAAACCTTCTCCAAGAAGTTCAAGCTCACTGAACATCAGCGAACTCACAAAGGAGAGAAACCCCATGAGTGCCATGAGTGTGGAAAAGCCTTCCTCAGGAAATTTCAGCTTACTGAACACCAGAAGACTCATACAGGAAATAAACCCCATGTATGCAGTGTATGTGGGAAAGCATTCTACAGAAAGTTCAAGCTAACTGAACACCAGAGAACTCATACAGGAGAGAAACCCTATGAATGTACTGAATGTGGCAAAGCCTTCTTTAGGAAGGCAGAGCTCATTATACATCAGAGAAACAAAAGAGGAGAAAAACCCCATGTATGCAATGAGTGTGGGAAAGGTTTCTCCAGAAAATCACAGCTCATTCTGCACCAGAAAATTCATACAGGAGAGAAATCTTATATATGCAGTGAATGTGGAAAAGGTTTCATACAGAAGGGCAATCTTATTATACATCAACGAACTCACACTGGAGAGAAACCCTATGGATGCACTGAATGTGGTAAGGCCTTCAGTCAGAAGGCATGCCTCATAGCACATCAGCGATTTCATACAGGAAAGACTCCCTTTGTATGTACTGACTGTGGAAAATCTTGTTCACAGAAATCAGGACTCATTAAACATCAGAGAATTCACACAGGAGAGAAACCCTATGCATGCAGTGACTGTGGGAAAGCCTTCACTACAAAGACAATGCTCATTGTCCATCAAAGAACTCACACGGGAGAGAGGCCCTATGGATGCAATGAGTGTGGGAAAGCTTTCTCCCACATGTCATGCTTGGTTAAACATAAGAGGACACACACAAGAGAGAAACAAGTAGATTCACTGAAGGTGGAATATCCTTCCACAAAGGGTCACAGCTTATTAGATACTAGTAAACTCATGCAGGGGGAAAACCCTGTTAATATGGTGACTGTGCAGATGCCTTCTGCAACCCCTCAGACATCATTAAACATCAGTGGGCTCCTAGCAGATAGGAATGTAGTCCTTATGGAACATCCAGATGCCAGAGGTGCACCCTCAGGAGATAACAGAGAGTTTGTGCAGGAGAGAAACTTCATGAATGCGATGAATGTGGTTTTGCCTTCAGTGGTCAATTACATCTTATTTTATGTCACAAAAAACACATAGGAAAAAACTGGTACATTCTATTTGGAAAAGCCTTGAGCAATAATGTATAGCTGATTATATGGTTATGTATAAAAAGCAAACCTATGAAGGCAGAGGTTAGGAAAGCTGTGTTTTGGAAGATAGACCCTATTATCAGTGATTACCAAAGGTCATCAGCGAGCTTATAGTGTGTAAAAATATGAGAGTGGTAAAGTCCTTCCCTCAATAGGTGTCATTACATACTGGAGAGAAACTTGGAAGGCAGTGAATGTGGCAGGGTTTTCCGCCCCATCCATTAGCTGATGAAATCATATACAAGTAAAACACTGTGAACACACTAATTGTGGAATATCTTACTAAAGTTCTTGTGAAGCAAAGCCTGTGAAAATGAGAAATATTCGAGAGCTTTACGTACCAATTCCCACTTCATAATACATTACACAATATACCTGATGTACATTTTTGGACAGGAAACCTTGAACCATATTCCTAGTTACTATGCTTATGATTCCATAATTTTTAGGAGAAAGACAGTCTACCTCACATCACTGGTTAAGGTTATCACGTTATACTCATTTCTCCTAATTGTGGATTCTTTTTCTTTTTTTAAAAAAAATTATCTTCAATGCCCACCCAATATATGATTAGCTGCTGCATTTCTTAGGCTCTAAATTTATTTAAATATTATTTCAGACAACTGAATTCCCTCACAACAGAAATGAATATTAAATTCATAAATGTAACAATGTCCTTGGATGAGCTTAAGTTTAATTTATAAATAAGACTAAGCATTATACCATAAAGGTCACTATAAATGTGATTTTTAAAATTTTCTAGACTTGAAAAGGTAGTGAAATCAGGTTTGCAAAATGAACTGAAAGCCCAAGGACAATTAGTAATTTAAACCTATAAATTAAATAATGAAATACATTCCAACATAACTCTTGGTAGTATTTTTCCTGAAAACATGAAAATAAGATGGGCAATTTGAACACAAATTAAGATGACTCTTCTTGCTTCCATCCTAGCTCTCCCCCTTCTCTGATTATGCAAATTATTCTCAGAATCCTGGGAATATGAAAGTCTAAACTGGATAACTGTTCAGCTGCATTCTTCCCTCTGGAGATAGCTCCCTGCCCAACCCTTCCCTTTGCCTCACTGATGGAATGGATATAGATGTCAGGAAGAATGTTGGGGTGGTTCCATTTCTTCTCAACTCAGGGACTCTTGAGTCTTACATGTTTGAGTGTCACATGAGGAAGAGAAAAGTAGATCTTCATAGAATCAACTTTGGCCTGGTATCTCATACTCCACAGAGCTGGATCGACTGAATCAGATTGGGAATAGGTCAAGGAGCTCTGGAAGTGTGGGCTGAATCTGCTTCTAGACTGGAATACTATAGGCCTTTAACCAATCTGGCAAATATTTTCAGAATCTCTATAATTACTGAGCTGTAGCCAGAAGTAATGTCAGTAGGGACTGGCATAAAACTGATGTAGCGTTAAGGTTCAGACCAAGTCTACTGCTGGAAAACTGGGATTTGAGGAAGGGCATGAGGTCAGGTCCCTTAGGGAGAAGCTAGGAGTGGAGGCATGTAAGTAGATGAGGTATCTTAATGGCATTGTAAATGATTTTTAAAAAACACATGATGTAAAAACTTAGAATCACTTGGAGAGAACATCTCAATTGTTTTCTTAAGGATTTTAATGTGGAATATATGAAGATCTTAGGTCATGTATAAACATTACTATATCAGTTTCAATACAAAGCACAAATATAACAAATATCAAACAACAAATATCATCTTCCTGAGTTTGTGCTCAAATATAAGGTCTTGAATATAAGTTATAGTCTGTAAAATTTAGACTGTAAGCTTCATGAAGAAGTAACAAGTACTTCTACTGTTTGGGGACCTTCTGTTAACCCCTATATAGCAGATGTCTAGAATGCCTGACATAGAGTAGCCACTCGTTGTTAATTGGCTGAGTCTCATCCAATAAGCAATCTGGTCTTGCTCAACTGAGATCTAAAGTAGGATCAGAAAGGACCAAACTGTTTCCAAGTAACTTTAATGTATCTCAAAACAAACCTCAAGAATATTTATAGGAGTGCAAACACATTAATTAACAATGTTTGTCATCCAACCAAAAATTACCAAGCATGCATAAAAGCCGGAAAGTGTGACCAATATTGAGAAAAACCAATCAGAAGTGACCTGAAACTGATGATGCTAGATTGAGCAAACAAGGACAGTATGATAACTGTATAAACAGTTATAACTGTATTCCATTGGATCAAAAAGGTAGAGAAGTGATTAACATGTTAATTATAACCATGTGTAATGGGGTTTAAAAAATATATTATACGTTACATGTTCATATTTTATAAGTCCTCCCATAATATTGTTTCTTCATTCACTATCTTGAAAAGAGAGTGGAGGGCAGTTTGAGAGATTTCCACCTGGCATTCCTCACAATGATACCTCTTACCCCATTGGCCGAGAACTCAAGGCTTTTCTCTTTTTAATAAAAGCTTTTATTAGCTTTTGTTCTCTTTGTACCTGAGTTTCTTTTGCCTTGTCATCAACTTCACTGGTCTTTTCTTTTGCATACCCAAATAGGTTAAAAAACTCTCATGCTTTTTAAGATCCCCCAGCACAGCCCCGTGTATCATTTTGGATAGTTTCTATTGCTGTGTCTTCAAGTTAACTAATCTTTTCTTATGCAATGTCTAATTGCCATTAATTACATCAGTGTATGTTTTCTTTCAAATTGTAGTTTTTAATCTCTAGAAATTTGACTTGGGACTTTCTTTTTATATCTTTCACATCTCTATTTAACATGGTTTACTTTTAACCTATTTGTCACTTAATATTTAAAGTGGTTTTCTAGAAGGCAACATATAGTTAGGCCTTGCTTTTTTATTGAGTTGACAATATGTCTTTTTAATGTGAGAATGTAGTTAGGTTGAGATTAAAAATGTGCAATTTGCTATTCATCCCATCTATTCTTTTTTTTTTTTTTTAATTTATATTTTTGGCTTGTGCTGGGTCTTTGTTGCTGTGCACAGGCTTTCTCTAGTTGCAGCAAGCGGGGGCTACTCTTTGTTGCAGTGCACTGGCTTCTCATTGCAGTGGCCTCTCCTGTTGCAGAGCACAGACTCCAGGCACACGGGCCTCAGTAGTTGTGGCACGCAGGCTCAGTAGCTGTGGTGCACGGGCTTAGCTGCTCCGCGGCATGTGGGATCTTCCCGGGCCAGGGCTTGAACCCATGTCCCCTGCATTGGCAGGCAGATTCTTAACCACTGTGCTACCAGGGAAGCCCCCATCTATTCTTTGCTCCCTTTTCCTACCATCTTTTGGAGTAACTGAGTATGTTTTATGATTATTTATCTTCTTTGTTGGCTTATTAGCATTTATTTATTTATTTATTTTTGGCTGCGCCATGCGTGGCTTGTGGGATCTTAGTTCCCCGACTAGAGATTGAACCCCAGGCCCACAGCAGTGGAAGCACGGAGTCCTAACCACTAGACCACCAGGGAATTCCCCATAATTTTGTTATTTAAGTAGTTCCTTTAGTTTACAGCATGTATCATTAACTTGTCAGTATAAGTATTATATATACCTCTTCGTGTATAGTAACAGAATCTTATAATAGTATACTTCCATTTTCTGTTGCCAGATTAGCTTCATTGAAGAGACTGTCTTCTGGATGCTCCTGGGATATGTATTTAGGGGATGGGTAAGCTGGTTTTACATGATAAATCTACATTAGCATTCCTAACTCCATATACTTTTGGATACTTTACAGAATATGGAACAAGGAATTTCTGGCATTTAAACTTTAATGTAGTTCACCTTTGAGTCAAGTTTCAGTCAACCAACCAAGCAAACTGTTAGAGCCATTCTCACTGAGCTCACACATTAAAGCCAGAATCAATTCATAGTAAGCCCATATTAAATTTGCTTGATCCAAAATCATATTCCTTCCACCATGACCCCACAAATGTTTCCCAGGTTTCTACTGAACACATTAAGCAAGATTTTAAAAAGATAAATACTTCATGACTACATTGGGTGTATCCAAAGAATGCCAAGTCGGTTAAAAGTTGTCTAATTTTATAAACAATGTAATTCACCACTGTATTAGACTGCTCTCGTTGCCATAACAAAATACCAGAGTAGGTGGCTTAAACAACAGAAATTAATTTTCTCATAGTTCCAGAGGCTAGAAGTCCAAGATCTAGGTTCCAGCAGATATAGTTTCTGGTGAGACACTGCTTTCTGGTTTCTCTTCTTATAAATAAGGACACTAAACTTCCTGGAGCCCCACCCTTACAACCTCATTTAACCTTAATTTCTTACCTTAGGAGCCCCATCTCCGAATAGAGCCACACTACGTCTTAGGGCTTCAACATGTGAATCTGAGGAGACACAAACATTCAGTCCATAATATTCCTCCACTGGACTTGTCTCCTCCCTTTCATGTCCCTCTTGCATGCAAAATACATACATTCCATCCCAACAGCCCCAAAAGTCTTAACTCATTCCAACATTAACTCTAAAATCTATATGCAGGCCTTCTCTGGTGGCGCAGTGGTTGAAATCCGCCTGCCAGTGCAGGGGACATGGGTTCGATCCCTGGGACGGCAAGATCCCACATGCCATGGAGCAACTAAGCCCATCAGCGCAACTACTGAAGCCATGCGCCTAGAGCCCATGCTCCACAACAAGAGAAGCCACAGCAATGAGAAGCCCACACACTGCAACGAAGAGTAGCCCCCGCTCGCTGCAACTAGAGAAAGCCCACACAGCAACGAAAACCCAATGCAGCCAAAATAAAATAAAATAAAATACAATGTTAAAAAAAGAAAGTCTATATCCAAAGTGTCATCTAAGTCAGATATGGGTAAGACTTGAGGTACAATTCACCCTGAGGCAAAACTCCTCTCCAGCTTTGGACCCCTGAAAACAGGTAAGTTATGTGCTTCCAAAATAAAATGGTGGGACAGAGGTGGGATAGATATTCCCATTCTAAGAGAGACAAATCGTAAGGAAAAAATGGGTGACAGGTCCCACGCAAATCCAAAACCTAGAGAAACAAATTCCATTAGATCTTAAGGCTTCAGACTAAAGTCTTTTGTTCAGTGCTCTACCCTCCAGGCATTTTAGGTCACAGTTGTAGGTGGGAATCATAACACTCGCTATAATGAGGAAATAAAACCAAGTTACTTTTCCATTCTGCACACCAGTAGTGAGACAGGCTGGGATCTAGGACACTTTGCTGCAGTGCTTGCACCTGGACAAAAGTCCTCCAGCAACAGAATACAATGAAACTATAATAGAAGGGACTAAAAATAACTGCTGTGCATGCACAGTTGGGGCCAATTATGAACAAGATACAAGAAGACCAAAACCCAACTGCCACTTCTGAGGTACGGAGAGCAAAAGCAGGGTCCTGTGCTTAATCCCTGCACACAGCCCTAGAGGGGGTGGGCAGACTACCTAAGCCACCCTCCTGCCCCACCCCTGGACCTGCGCCCTACCCTCACCCCATTTAAGGGACCAGCTCCCCACCCCCCTACCCCCAGCAAGAAAGGGAACCTGTTACTTGTTTTCTCTCCCTCCTGCTGCAGCACCAGTCACAATAAAGCCTTGCCCAAGTTTCTTATCTGGACTGTTACCAATTTCTATTGATTAAAGAGTCCAAGAACCCTGGTCTGTAACAGTACAATGTACAGCTCCACGAAAAAAAAAGTGTTATTTTTGTCTGCGTTTATACATTTCATATTTCCAGCACCCAGACCTGTATTTGCCACAGAGTATGCATTTTATAAACATCTGCTGGGTCAATAAATGAATGATTAACCCCTTTACTTCGAAGGTTCTCTGAGCCAGGTTGTACAATTATAGGGAGTGGGGCTTAATCAGTTGGGCCGCAATACTTAACAGAATCATTTCCCTTTCTCAGAGCTTTTTTTTTTTAAATAAATTTATTTATTTAATTTTATTTTTGGCTGCATTGGGTCTTCTTTGCTGCGCGCAGGCTTTCTCTAATTGCGGGGGCTTCGCTTGCTGCAGAGCACGGGCTCTGGGTGCGCGGGCTTCAGTAGTTGTGGCTCCCGGGCACAGGCTCAGTAGTTGTGGCGCACGGGCTTAGTTGCTCTGCGGCATGTGGGTTCTTCCTGGACCAGGGCTCGAGCCGGTGTCCCCTGCATTGGTAGGTGGATTCTTAACCAGTGCGCCACCAGGGAAGCCCCTTTCTGAGAGCTTTTGCTTTAAAGTATTTCCCGTCTTTGTGGAAGACCTGGCTCTTCCCACCGTGGTTGGGGGAGCCACGCTTCTCCGCAGCCTCAGCCCCTTTTGCCGGCCCCTGATGGACCGTGTTCCCCATTTCCCTCCACACCAGTCAGAACAAGAGCTGTATAATCCTAAGTTTTGTCCACTCTCAGATCAATGCTCTCCTCAGCGGTTCTCTAAACCCTACAGTGGCCTCAAATGCAGCTTCCTCCAACACCCCCTCCAGCCAGCATTCCACTAGCCGGTTCTCCTTCAATTGTTGCTAGGCTTGGCTCGGGTCCCCCCCCCCCACCCCCGAATTTCTTTGAGATGGTTGCGCTTCTTAGTTTCTCTTTATCCTTTAAATCAAAGTGCCTTCATGTCCGCGACCATCTCTGCGCTTCCTGCAGAGAGATCCGGGCAGGCTTGACTTTCTGAGAAGCTAAGCTTTTGTGCAGCGCCCCTGGCGAATGTTACAAAGTCGGGGCCCAACGGGTCAAGTGACCTGGAAAGGGGGTGAAATAGGTCGTTTTCAACAGCTTCTCACCGTTTTTGACCTTCCCGCGGAAGGCAGGAAAAGGAAAACCTCCCCCGTGGTTCGGCCGTGCGTGGAAAAGCGGCGGTTCCCGGTAAAGAGCCTCGAACCCGGCGCGGAAATATTGCGTCATAGAAGGACCGCGAGGAGCCAGATTCCGAATCTCTGGAACCGCGGCTTTTGGACCTCGTCGGCCACCATCCTTTCAGCTTCTGAGAGTTGTGTCCGCCGCGGGGGTTGATCGCCGGGCTACTGACATTGAGGCAAAGTGTTTAGAACAGCGGTATCGTGATTTGCCTCCAACGGTGAAGACGGAGTTCATCCATCAGGTGAGTGTCCGGTTCTGGGCGTGTCTCGGGGTGTTTTGTTGTTTTTGTTCCAAACGACGTAGAGGTCAGTGTTGGGGGGAAGCGAGCGGTGATCCTCGCTGGGGTGTTGTGTGTTAGCGGATCAGTCGGGGAACCCGTGTTGAGAGTTCCCCATGGAAAGGCAGGTCACGGGGTTCCGTGTTGGGACGAGAACTTGGGAGGCTTTTTGGAGAGTAGCGTCTGGGGTGGCTGAGGTTGGAGGAATTGGGAGTCGTATCCGCGTTGGGGACAGCGTTTGGGGAGCTTATCGCATATTTAATTTAGAAATGGGGTTTCTGGTCCTCTTGCGTCCATGTTTACTGTATATTCCTATTGAAAATAGATTTTCAGGCTCATCCCGACCCAAGTAATGACATTCTCATCCTCCTAAATACGCCTCCAGAAAACAACTCTTGTTTAAATTTAGTACATCTTATTTTTAGCGCTGGGATCAGGTGTGTAGGTATTGATATGATTTTATATATTTTTATCTAACCTCCTGTCATAACCATTTCCATATTACAAACTCTGGAAGTTTTCTTCTTTCTTTTCTTTTTTTTTTTTTAATTTTTATTTATTTATTTATTTATGGCTGTGTTGGGACTTCGTTTCTGTGCGAGGGCTTTCTCTATTTGCGGCAAGTGGGGGCCACTCCTCGTCGCGGTGCGCGGGCCTCTCATTATCGCGGCCTCTCTTGTTGCGGAGCACAGGCTCCAGACGCGCAGGCTCAGTAATTGTGGCTCACGGGCCTAGTTGCTCCGTGGCATGTGGGATCTTCCCAGACCAGGGCTCGAAGCCGTGTCCCCTGCATTGGCAGGCAGATTCTCAACCACTGCGCCACCAGGGAAGCCCCTCTTTTCTTTTTAAAAAACTGTTCCAGTTATGTTCCATCAAGTGGGTGTTTTGATTGAGGTAGAACTGATGTAGATCTAGGTACTACACTTTCAGGAACACGTGATGGATTTCCTCTAACTCAAGTTTTTTTTTGTTTCTTTGACCAGCTGTGATTTTTTTTGTATGTGTCTTGGACATATTTTATTATGTTTATTTGTAAATCGTTTATGCTTTTGTTGTAACTGTAAATGGTGTCATTTTTTCCCCATATGACCCCGCTCCCTCTTTTTTGTTTCTTTTATGTAATGCACAGGAGCAAAAATTAAAAAGATATGCTGATTTTGTCACCTCATTCCACTCATGTTATTACTGATAGCTTCAAATTGATTACTTCATCTTTTCTAGTTGAGCATTTTTGTCATCTGCAAATAATGTTGACCAGATAGCAAGTGATGGGACTGAAGTAAGAAGAACCTGCTTCTGCCTCTGACCTGGGTAGGTTAATCACTGAAGAAGTTGTGAAGCTTCATTAGTTGTGAAGAAAGCTGTCATGGTTCCCACTTCATAGCTGTTAGAAAGATTAAATGAGCAAAAGTTCTTTAAGTACAAAGTGTAGTGCATGGCACATTGTGTAGTCTGAATAAATGGTACCTGCACTTTATCAAGTTATTATTCTTTCTCCAAGGCTGCCCCACCCCCAACTTTATTGAGATGTAATTGACATAAAACATTCTGTAAGTTTAAAGGTGTACAACGTGTTGATTTGATACACTTATATATTGCAAAACAAACCACCATAAGTTAGCTAACATCTGCATCATGTCACATAATTAGCATTTCTGTTTTGTGGTGAAAACATTGAAGATCTACTTTTTTTAACAACTTTCAAGTATATAATACAGTATTATTAACTGTAATCACTATGCTGTATATTAGATTCCCCTCAAAGGCTTTTTAATTTTATTTTCATTCATAATTTCTTTCTCTTTAAAATTTCCTTTGATTTATGTTGCTAGATTTCCCAATATCTTATATTCCTAGAAGAAACCATACTTGTTCATAATGATTTGTTCTTTTAACATGGGGCTGGATTCTATTTGTTAATATTTTATTTAATATTTTTGCATCTAGAAATAAAAAGATATTTTGGATTTGCTTCAAAAATAATCTGTGGGGGGGAAATAATAATCGAGTGGCTGTGGGGAAGTGAGTGGTGGTGTAGATAAAATTGAATTAGATTTGAGTTGATAATTATTGAAGTCACATGATGGATGCGTGGAGTTTGATTATACTGTTCTTTGTTGGGGTTTTTTTTGTAGAAGACGTTTAATTATACTGTTCCATCTTTTGCTTGAAATTTTAAAAAGTTTTTGTGAAAATTTATAGGTGAAACTGATCTGTACTTTTCTTTAAAAGTTTTTTTCAAGTATAACACTAAAAATTAAAGAATAGAATATTACAGCACCCTAGAAGCCCCCACCTCATCCTAATCTCCTCCCTCCTCTCTAGAGGCAATTATTATCCTAAAAACATCATATTAAGTTTGCCTGATTGTTAACTTTATATAAGTGGAATCATACAGTACATGTTCTTTTGTGTCTGGCTTCCTTTGTTCAATATTTTGTTGTGAAATTCATCTAAGTTATTGCATATAGCAGTAGATTGTTTCTTTCCATTGCTATATAGTATTCTGTTGTATGACTATACCCCAATTTATTTATCCATTCTGCTATTAATAGACATTTGGCTTGTTACTGGCTTGTGGCTATTATGAATAACGCTTATGTGAACATTTTTGTACATGCATTTTGGTGCTGTTGGATATATACTTAAGTAGCATTCCTGAAGTATAAAGTATGCTAGATACAAGGAGAAATGACAAATGCTCAGTCGTAACAGGTACTTGTTAATATACCTGCCTCAGTAACAGAGACCAAGGAGACAAAAAGCCAGAAGGCTATAGATTAACAGGGGCCAGCAAACTTTTTCTGTAAGGGGGTAGATAGTAAATATTTTAAGCTCTACAAGCCCAATGGTCTCTGTCTGTACCTATGCAACTCCGCCACCGTAACATGAAAGGAGCCTTTGAAAATACATTAAAGAATGGGTGTGCCTGTGTTCTAAGAAAACATTATTTACAAAAACAGGTCACCAGCCCACCAGTGCTGACCCCTAGAAGATTAGAATAACATGATTAAAAAATTGACCAATATAAAACTCTTCACTCAACAATTTTTCTCAAACGCACATAGAACATTTCTAAAACGTTACTGTATGGTGGGCCATAAAGCAAGTCTAAACAAATTTCAAAGAATTGAAATCATACAGAATATTTTCTTTAACTGTAGTGGAATTAAGCTCTAAAGCAATACCAAAACAACACCTAGGATTTCCCCATTTGTTTGGCAAGTATGCCATAACCCATCTAAATCATCCATGAATAAAAAAAAAATTACAGTGGAAATGTCTAAATTGCATTTTTAAAATTGAGATATAGTTGAGTGAATTGCATTTTAATAATAATCCTACATGTCAGTTCTTGTTGAATTCAACTAAAGGAGTCAGTGGAGGGAATTTATAGCCTCAAATACGTATGTTAGAAAAGAAAGAAGGATGAAAATCAATGAAAAAACATCTATCTCTATAGTACTCTTTCTTCTAATCTATCAATTAGTACTTTGAAATGCCTGCTTCATACAATGAGTTGAGAAACTTTTCATCGTTTTCTGTGATGTGTGAGAGTTTACATAATATCGACCTTATCTGTACTGTACAGATTAGGTAGAACTCATAAAGCCCTAATGACTTTTTTCTTCTTTTTTTCATGGAAACTCACAGTAGAGAGAATAGTATAATATGTACCCATCACTCGGCTTCAGCGTGGCCAATCATGCTCATCTGTGCCGCCACCACTTTTGTTTTTCCTCTGGAGGGTTTCATAGCAAATCCAAGGTTTCATGTCCTTAAACTTGTAAATCTTCCAGTATGCATCTCTAACTGGTAAGGTCACTTAAAAAATTTATAGGGCTTCCCTGGTGGCGCAGTGGTTGAGAATCTGCTTGCCAATGCAGGGGACACGGGTTCGAGGCCTGGTCTGGGAAGATCCCACATGCCGCGGAGCATCTAGGCCCGTGAGCCACAATTACTGAGCCTGCGCATCTGGAGCTTGTGCTCCGCAACAAGAGAGGCCACGATAGTGAGAGGCCCACGCACCGCGATGAAGAGTGGCCCCCGCTTGCTGCAACTAGAGAAAGCCCTCGCACAGAAACGAAGACCCAACACAGCCATAAATAAATAAATAAAATTAAATTAAAATTAAAAAAAAAAATTTATAACCAGCAGGTTGTTTTCAAATGTATCAAAGTTAATAACAATTCTTTTATTTCACTCAAGACCCAGTCCATATTCAGTGTTTTTCTGATCATCTCAAAGTTGTCATTTAACATTGGATTGTCTGCATCATGATCCAAGTAATGTACGTGCGTTGCATTTGCTTCTTATGTCTCTTAGGTCCCTTTTATTTTATTTTATTTTAAACATACTTTATTGAAGTATAGTTGATTTACAAAGTTGTGTTAATTTCTGCTGTCTAGCAAAGTGATTCAGTTATACGTATATATTTTCTTTTTCATATTCCTTTCCATTATGTTTTATTACAGGATATTGAATACAGTTCCCTGTGCTATACAGTAGGAGTTTGTTGTTTATCCATTAGATCCCTTTTATTCTATAACAGTCCCTCTTCCATTTTTTCTTTTGTCCTCATGTCTCTTAATATGTTGCACTAAGAAACATACAACATTGTTAATGAAGGATTCTTGCCTAAAATGTTAAATATAGAAGTAATCAAAACTCTAATTTAACTACCCAGTTTATAGGAAAAATTGAGAGTAGGAGAGGTGAGGAAGGATAAGGAAGCAATTAGCCAAATCCAGAAGGTAGTATATCCTATGGGACAAATGACTTGTTCCCTTCTGCCCTCCCTCCATTCCTTCCAAAGCATATATGGTTATTGACTTATAATGACTTGGCAACATCTTTACTTTTATTTCAAGTGGGGATTTTTTTAATTTAAAATATTAAAATTTAAAATTTTAATTTTCATTTAAAATATTTTGTGCTCATTGAAAAAGATGTAAAATTCACATCCTAATCTATTGGACCAACCATAATAATTTTTTAAAATTTATTTATTTTATTTATTTATTTTTGACTGCGTTGGGTCTTTGTTGCTGCACGTGGGCTTTCTCTAGTTGCGGCGAATGGGAGCTACTCTTATTGCGGTGCGCAGGCTTCTCATTTGGTGGCTTCTCTTGTTGCAGAGCACGGGCTCTAGGCGTGCGGGCTTCAGAAGTTGTGGCGCACAGGCTCAGTAGTCGTGGCATGCGGGCTCTAGAGCGCAGGCTCAGTAGTTGTGGCACACGGGCTTAGTTGCTCCGTGGCATGTGGGATCTTCCCGGACCAGGGATCAAACCCATGTCCCCTGCATTGGCAGGCGGATTCTTAACCACTGAGCCACCAGGGAAGCCCCTACCATAATAATTTTAACATTGTTATATTTCCTTTTGTGAAATACAGAATCATATGATATGGAATGAGTAGAAATGTGCTTTGTTCACTGAGCTGTATATTATGGACATTTTTAATTTCAGGAAGTATGTTAAAATTTTAAATTATTACAAGGTTTTCCATTAGATGGATTATAACTATTCATTCAATTAATCGTCTCTCAGTGGACCTTACATATGTTTTGTGAACCTTACATATGTGTTTGCTCACTTTGCCACTCTTTTCTTTGCATAAATTCCCCAAAACAGAATGTTGGATCAGAAGCGATTTTATTTTGAAAATGTTCAGTACATAATGTGAGAATATCCCCCAGTAATATTCTATCATATAATACTTACAGTATTTATCTAAAGGAGTGTTATCATTTTTTTTTTTTAAATGAAGGTATGAGAGAAATTTTTTTTTTTTTGAAATTCACGGTCTTTTATTTATTTATTTATTTATGACTGTGTTGGGTCTTCGTTTCTGTGCGAGGGCTTCCTCTAGCTGTGGCAAGTGGGGGCCACTCTTCATCGCGGTGCGGGGGCCACTCTTCATCACGGTGCGCGGGCCTCTCACTATCGTGGCCTCTCCTGTTGCGGAGTACAGGCTCCAGACGCGCAGGCTCAGTAATTGTGGCTCACGGGCCCAGTTGCTCCGCGGCATGTGGGATCTTCCCAGACCAGGGCTCGAACCCGTGTCCCCTGCATTGGCAGGCAGATTCTCAACCACTGCGCCACCAGGGAAGCCCGAGTGTTATCATTTTTCATGTCATTTTCATGTCAGTTTCAAGCACTAACTAAACTCTTATTTTTCATTATTGTCCATTTCAATTACTTGGGTTTTCTGGGTCTATAGTAATATTGTGCAGAAGGTTATTTAACTCTTTTTTTTCTACTATTAACAATTGCTATTTGATTCTTTTTTCTAATTGCATTTGGAAGCATGGTCGGACCAGTGATGAATGAGAACAGTGATTCTTGCACCCCTTCCATGCTTCGTAGGAATGCTTACAAAGTGTCACTGCCTCTCATTTGGGCATATAAAGTGTTTAACGTTCAATTTGTTTTTGTTTTGCTTTAAATCTTTTTCCTTTTTTCTTCTTTAATTTTGGAAAGAAATAAAGCGTTACATATACAACTAAAATGTCAACTCCAAGTCCCAACTCCATTCCTTCCTCTTCCTCCCTAGATGTAACCACTAGCTTGGAATTTTACATTATGATTATTTTTGGACTTTTAAGTGTGTGTGTGTGTGTATCTACAAACAATATATAATATTTTTGTGTGTTTTACAAGTTTACATAAGTTATGTTATACATAAGTTATGTTATGGGGCTGCCTTTGCATTCCTTGTGTGGAGGGAGCTGTCTGGATGTGCATGGGGAATATGACAAGAGCTGATTCCAAAGGCCCTGTTTTTGCAACTGTGACTGTATGGCCCCCTCACAGTATGATACACCAGGGAAGTTTAGTTCTTAAAGTGCCTGAGAAAGAGAACAAGTTTGTATTGTGAGGCTATTGGAAGAGGGAAGTGTCATAATGGAGAGAGGCAGATATGAATGCAGATTCCCACATTGCTCCTGAGGAAGGGTGTTAACTTGGGCAACACGCTTCACCTGACCAAGCTTCAACTTACTGGTGTTTAAAATTGGAGAGAATAATGAAGACCTTACAGAGCAGTGTTGAAGATTACATAAGATACGGCTTGTGATCTGTTAAGTACCTTGATCTTTAAACTGGGATAATTGCCTCAGTACAGTAAACAGAAAATTTAGATGTATGTGGGCTCAGGTGGTTTTAAGTCAGTTTCCAGAGCCACCTTTTTTTTTTTAAATATTTTTTATTGAAGTATAGTTGTTTTACCATATTGTGTTAATTTTGGCTGTACAGCAAAGTGATCCAGCCATACATATATATACATTCTGGGTTTTTTGTATTCTTTTCCAGTATGGTTTATCATAGGATATTGAATATAGTTCCCTGTGCTATACAGTAGGACCTTGTTGTTTATAGACCCACCATTTTTGTACCTTATCTTTCCTGAAATGGATCTATGTGACAAGACCATGAGCTGGTTTTTGTTTCCCACCTCCTCTTCCACCTTCACTCTCTTCCAACTTTACCAAAATAAAAGGCATTCCTCTCGCCCATTCCATATCTTTCTGTGGGGCAGAGCCCCATGATGTAAACGCTTTCAGAGGGTTAAAGAGACATGAAATATTGGGGCCTTCTCTTAGTGTAAGTCCACATAGCAAGGGAGAGCTCTGGTCCCAGGCTCAATCATTGAATTTGCTCTTGAATTCACAGGTTCTGGTAATAGAAGAGGAAGAAGGAACATTTCAGTAATAGAAGAAGAAGAAGGTTCCAGGCTTGGGAGATCATCATTTCTGGCAGCAGCCTGACCTGAGATCTCTGACCACAACTTCCAGGCAGGCCCACAGAGATAGAAGACAGAACACTAGAACACACCCTAGAGTTACATGCCCTTTTTTTTTTTTTTTTTGGCCGAGCCCCTTGGCTTGTGGAATCTTAGTTCCCCGACCAGGGATTGAACTCACACCCTCGGCAGTGAAAACGCAAGAGTCCTAACCACTGGACTGCCAGGGAATTCCTGACACGCCCTTTCTTAAGAACTGGAGAAGATGATCAAGGTCCAGGTGAGGTTTGTTTTATCGATTTTATCCTTTGTTTCCCGGTGGACTTGTGGATGCTTCTAAACAAGTCTGGTGAAATGAGAACAGTATATGTTGATAAAAATCAGGATCTGTTGGAAAATAAATTTAGCCTGTAATCTTAAAATCAAGGCAAGTTCAGAAGCAAGATATGAGGGCCCTAGGGCTTGTACAAAGTTTTTAAGGTTGGAGCCTAGGTAGGTGGCTGTGTAAGACCCTTGGGTTGCCTTAGTTTTGAACTTGAGTCTACTTTTCTTGGCAGCCATTATAACAGGAAAATGTGAAACGTTACATGATTTGCATTGTCTGTGAGGAGAAGGCACACCAGTTCTTCAGGGGAAGTACACATTTCACTGCTCTTCAATCTTTTTTTTCTTTAAATAAATAAATAAATTTATTTATTTATTTTTGGCTGTGTTGGGTCTTCGTTGCTACGCACAGGCTTTCTCTAGTTGCGGCGAGCGGGGTCTACTCTTCGTTGTGGTGCGCAGGCTTCTCATTGTGGTGGCTTCTCTTGTTGCAGAGCACGGGCTCTAGGTGCGTGGGTTTCAGTAGTTGTGGCACGCAGGCTCAGTAATTGTGGTGCACGGGCTTAGTTGCTCCGCGGCATGTGGGATCTTCCTGGACCAGGGATCAAACCCATGTCCCCTGCATTGGCAGATGGATTCTTAACCACTGCACCACCAGGGAAGTCCACTCTTCAATCTTAAGAAATTTCTTTTGCTAGCTCTTCAGAGACGTTTTGTGATAGACAGAACTCTCATTATCAGTTTTGTAATAAAGGCCTAAGATGTTTCCTCTGGCTTTTTCTTATCGTGTTCCTCGGACTAGGCATGCCAGAGCAGAACTCAATTGGACAAAATTCTTCTAAAGCAGTGTGCCTTGACAACAGAGCCTTCTAATAGTCTGACTTTACCCAGGAATAAAGCCTGGATTATCCAATAGAATGAATGGGCTGCTTGACCTTTGAGTGGTCCTCCATGAAGAAGAATTCTCTCAACCAGATTTTTGTTATTGATTTGGCAGGAGACAGCTGAAAATTCTCCCTTTATAGCTTCTTAACCCTAGGTTCAAAAATGAAGTCAGAGCCAATTATTCTTGGTTTGGTCTTTGTATTTTAATTATTCAAATGATACATGGCTACATTGGCATGCAAGAGATTCAAGCACACAGAGGTATCTGCACCAAAAGAGAATATCCCGTTTTACCTTTTCTTGCCAAACTCCCAACCCAAAGGTTAACAAATGTTAATAGTTTGGGTCTCCCACCAGTGTCTTTCTATAATTGATGTGTGGTAAAATATACCTATATTTACGTTTACATTTATTTCCATATATATTTTTATATATGCATTTCTATATGCATACATATGTGTCCTTATACATATATAATTGAATATATTATTAAGATTTTTCACATGTCTGGGATCATACTGTATATACTATTTGGGGGCTTGATTTTTTTCATTGAAGGTCATGGATACCAGTATATTTAAAACTACCTCATTGAGGACTTCCCTGGTGGCACAGTGGTTAAGAATCCACCTGCCAGTGCAGGGGACACGGGTTCGATTCCTGGTCCGGGAAGATCCCACATGCTGCAGAGCAACTAAGCCCGTGTGCCACAACTACTGAAGCCTGCACACCTAGAGCCCATGCTCCACAACAAGAGAAGCAACTGCAATGTGAAGCACGTGCACCACAATGAAGAGTAGCCCCCACTCGCCACAACTAGAGAAAGCCCGCGTGCAGCAACGAAGGCGCAACACAGCCAAAAATGAATAAATTAAATAAATTAAAAAATAAAAATGAAAAATAAGTCTACCTCATTGATTTTAATGTTTGCGTAGTATTTTATATCATGGAGGTATAGCATACCCTGTCTGCCTCTGATGGATATCTAAATTATTGATAGATTTTTCATACTTATAAACAAAGACATTCTTACTGCACAGTGTTTTTTATTTCTATGCAAATATTATTTTAGTACTTTTTTAGGCTGGGAAGGACTAATTTGTAGAATTCCATGGGGCAGTGGTTTGAATGTTTGTGTTCCCCCCAAAATCATTTGTTGAAATCTTAAACCCCCAAAGATGATGGTTTTGGGAGGTGTGTAGGTCATGAGGGTGAGGCCTTCACGAGTGGGATTAGTGTCCTTATAAGAGAGAATGCACAGAGATCCCTCGCCCTTACATGTGAGAACACAGTGAGAAGGTGCCCACTACAAACCAGGAAGCAGGCCCTCACCAGAATGCAGCCATGCATTCACCTTGATCTAGAACTTCCCAGCCTCCATAACTGTGAGAAATAATTTTTCTTTTAATATTTATTTATTATTTATTTGGCTGAGCCGGGTCTTAGTTGCGGCACACGGGATCCTCGTTGCCATGTGCGGGATCTTCAGTGTGGCGTGTGGGAGCTGTAGTTGCAGCATGTGGGATCTTAAGTTGTAGCATGTGGGCTCTTAGTTGAGGCATGCAGGATCTAGTTCCCTGACCAGGGATCAAACCCGGGCCCCCTGCATTGGGAGTGTGGAGTCTTAACCACTGGACTACCAGGGAGGTCCCAGTAAATTTGTCTTTATAAGCTACCCAGTCTGTGGTATTTTGTTACAGCAACCCAGGTGGACAAAGACACGTGGTCTGTGGTATGTGAAACAGTCACGGTCACAGTGCACATGATTTATCATGGGGAAGATGCGCAGAACGTGTTCCCGTCCCTCTTTTCCACACCATATTATTCCACCTCAGATTGCACTGGAACTTGTTATTACAGGCATCTTTGTCATTCGAGGACGTGGCTGTGGCTTTCACCTGGGAGGAGTGGCAGTTACTGGACCCATCTCAGAAGGACCTGTACAGGAATGTCATGTTGGAGAACTACTACAACCTAGTGTCAGTAGGTAAGGGCAGTGTATGGTCAGACCGCCCAAGATGGCTGTTCTCTTGCTGTCTGTCCATCCCCTGCTTGACCAGTGCCTGCTTCGCCTGAACCCTACTCACGTGACTGACCTTCCTGCATCCTTTGCTCCAGGACCCAGCTACTGATCGCTCTAGCTTTAGATCAGAGCATCTCTACTCTGATAGGCTATCACAGGGGTGGTGAGGAACCTGCCCTTCTGCTGGTTTCCCTGGTAACCAGTGAGCCAACCTGATGTCAATTTCCCCTATAACTGGTAACACACCCCCCACCCCCCACCCCCAGCGCAGACTGCCGCCATGTCCTGCCCACCATCTACCATACATGGTGGGGTGTCGCTCCAGGACCTTGCTTCAGACACATAAGCTCCCCCATCCATTAAACCATGGATGTCTCTGTCGCTGATTCCAGGCTCTTTCTTCAGTTTTGAAGCTGGGCAAGTACGGCCTTGTAGGCCTGCAGGGTGCAGCCCAACAGGAAGCATCACAGTCGTTGCCTTTTCTTTCTCATTCAGTGAAATCTGTAGGGTTCCTGGAATATTTCATGGTTTGGACTAAAGCATCATAGGTTCTAGAGTGTATTCTTTCCCTTTCCAAGTTAAAGGTTTTTACTTTACCAAAGTACGAAGGGTGTGGTCCCTGAAATAGAACTTTCTCCAGTTTTCATAGTTTCCCCAGGCTCAAATGCTCGGTGCCAAGCGTTCTGTGATTTCCCATTTACAGGATATCAGACTCCCAAACCAGATTCACTGTTCCAGTTGGAACAAGGAGAACCCCCATGGACGGTAGAGGGAGCAGGCCAGAGTCAAACCTATCCAGGTGAGTGAGTGACAACCAAGAAGATGGGGAGAAACGACATGGAAATTCCAGTTGGTCAGTGAAGGATTGATACTTCTGAAATGCTGTCTAGAGAACTTTCCTTACACCAGTTGGTGGCCCAGAAGCCTAACACCTTTCTGCATGTTCTTTTTTTATTTGGCCATGCTGCGCAGCATGTGGGATCTTAGTTCCCCGCCCAGGGTTCGAACCCTTGCCCCCTGCAGTGGAAGCGCGGAGTCTCAACCACTGGACCGCCAGGGAAGTCCTGCATGTTCTTTATTAGGGCTGTTCTTCTTTGCCTGCCACTGAAGGATGATGTCTTCCTTTTTTTCAGTTTTCTGGATCTGACTGCAGTTTGTCTCATCCAGGACCTTGAGGTCTTAACCTGGTTCCATTCCTCCCAACATGCTCCCTCATGCCTTCTCCTTTTCTTTGTCTGCAGGGGCCTCACTTCCCGTTCTTCACCTTACCTGCTATGAGATACGTCTCACTACCTGTTCACATTGCTTTGCACTTAACGCTGCTCCCTACCTCTGCAATATCCCCTCCCCTTTTGAAAGGGCTGATTAATATCCTTCCGTGACAATCCACCTCAGCTTCATTCATCTGAAAACCATACACCCCTCGTCTCCCAGGGCACCTGTCTACTAGTTCACCCTCTGCTTCCCCAGCTTTCAGATTCTGTTGTTTTTTTGTTTTTTTTAATCTTCTGTTAAAAGTTTAATTCATTCTTAAGGCCTAAGCTTTCTGTTCTCTGCTGGAGAGTCCCACATTGACTCCTGCTAATATATGACCTGCACTCTAATCATCTGTGTGTTGCCAGGCACCAGGGCCTCTGCCCTGTGATGTTCTACTTCCTGTATGTGAAACCAGAACCCTCCTTTCTCCCAGATAATGTCTTCACCATCAGAGTGTGTATTCGTATATACGGAAGATTTAACCTTTCTGCACTCTGACAGGTATTCCCACCTCTCTTTCTATAGTCTGATCTGCCCTCTCATTCTATATTTTGCCTGCACCCAAGATATCCGTCCTGTGAGATCCTTTTTCCTTCACCTTCAAGAATGAGATCTTTTTTCCTCCTGGTGAATCTTTTTCCTCCATGTGCATTTTATTTAGGTTCTCCCGTACTGCTCTACACCCTGATGCCTGGTCACCTTTGAGTTGCCTTGAGTCTTTCCTATTTACTCTGCTCTATATTTCTGAAGGTCTCTACTGTTCCTGTTGAATTTTGTTTTCAAAAGGCCTTTTGGAAATTCCACCCTCTCAGTTCCTCTGATGGCCATGATGATATAGACTTGCTTTGTTCCAATTCCTACATATATAGGTTGATTTCAGTTTTTCTTTTAGCTCCTTTTGAGGTTCTGGTTGTATTCCTCTATGGATAGGGGGCATGAAAGCAGTGGGACTTGATGAGAAAACATGAAGAGTGAGAGTTGGTTGAGAAAACAAGAGGTCCACATTTATTTTTTGAAGTTGAGAAGATAAGAACCCAGCCAAATAAAAAGAAAAACATTGGGCTGTGGTAGGAACAGGGTCAGAAGATGTCCTGGAAACAAGTGACAAAATTACTCCAAAGAGGAGGAAGTGATCTATTTTACTGAATGCCACAGATTATGTCAAATAACCCGAAGACTGGCATCTACGCATTTGATTATATTGCATTTTTACATCCAGATGCCGCCTTCTTTCACTCTGAGTTCTCTTTTTCTGTCCGTGAAGTTCAAGTGCACACTCGGAACTCCCTCTTTCCTGACTTCCTATCTGTTTTCGTATCTACACCGCACTAACTCAGTTCTGGTCGTATATTTTATTGTATTGTTTTACTGGTTGGTATGAGGCTTTTTCCATATAGAGGAAAGGGTCTGTATCTTATTCTTCCTTACTTAGCGTAACCACAGAATAATTCACTGACAGTATCACTTGCATCCATTTATCACATCTTTCATGAAAGCAGGTTTGGTGGTCCCCCACCCCACCCCTGGGTGCATGGCTTGCCGGATCTTAGGTCCCCAACCAAGGATTGAACCCGCTCCCTGGGCAGTGAAAGCGTGGAGTCCTAACCACTGGACCACCAGGGAATCCCCAAAACAGGTTTGGTTTGGTTGCATTTTGGTTTTAATTTTGTTTTTCATCAGGGATGTGTGTGAACTATGTGGGAGCCTTTTCTAACTATAGGCTCTGTCTCTTGAGATTCGGCTTCTGGTTTGCTAGGTGTGGGGAGTGACCGGAGCCTATGAGGTATTTGAAAGGCTTGCCAGGCAATTCTGCTTTGATCCCTGTCATTGAAGAACCACCACTCTAATGTGCTCTGAGGGAGATGCAGGTGAAATAAAAGACAAGTGTAAAAATCTCTGTTGGAAAGGGTTGACGTAGGTGCATAAAATTCTAAAATTTTTAGCATTTGATTATGAGGTATAGACAAGGATTGATTTACAAAATCAGAGAAAACTGAGCTTTGATAAAGTGTTACTGAGAGGATAAAGTGTGCTTCTTTTTGAAAGCATAATAAAATAATTTCTGCAAGAAAGAGAGCTGGGTTTTAAGTAAAAATGTTGACAGAAGGCCTTGTGGGTCAGTAATAATGTAAAAAGAAGACTTTGGAGATGGAAATGAGGAAAGCAGTGTGGGAGATTCTTAATAGATTGGCCTGTAGGAGACTGTCTGCAAGGAAATGGCTGATTACTCTGGGTTTTATGTTAATAATTGGCTTAGAAAGTGTGATTTTGGTTTTGTCTTGTCTTTTTTGGCTAGTTCTAGAGAGTCTTTCTTGATAGCTGGGTGGTAACATTGTAACAATGAGAAAATATAGCTTGGAGTTCTAGGATGAATGGAAGGTAAGGATGATGAATGTTTTCTTCGTCCTGGATGGGAATGATTCTTCAGAATCTCTTCATTGGTGGGTGACAGAGATGATGTAGGAACAGAGATCAAGGAAGAATCTGGCATTAGTGGAAGGTAGAAAATTTGGAGATGAGTATATTAAATATATTATAATGGCAAATACAGGATATGATGGTCTATACCTGTGCTGTCCAGTGTGTTGGCCACTGGCCACATGTGGGCTACTTAAATTTAACATTTAATTAAATTTAAATTTAATTAACATTCAGTAAAATTACAAATTTATTTCAGCAGTCAACTCTAGCCACATTCAAGTGCTCAACAGCCATACATGGCTAGTGGCTACCATATTGGAAAAAACAGATACAGAGTATTTCCATCACTGCAGAAATTTTTATGGGGCAGCTCTGTATACAGTTACAATATGATTGAAGAAGGTGGTATTTCCACCAGTCAGTACATGGGATGTGGGTAGACGGCCCAAGGACTTATTTTTAAATTTCAGATGGTTATATGTGTGTCTGCATATATTAGATCATGTGAGGTTGTATCATACCTAATAGAAAGTTGGAGTATTAACTACAATATTACTATTAAATAGGTGATTGGTGTCTTAGAAAAGTTTCATTTTGGTGTGTAGTCAGAATGAGAGGGGAACGATTTAGTAACAAGGCGATTATTGAATATTTTACCTCAGTACTCTTGGAATCAGACTCTGTAGATCCTATATTCTGATTTTCCAGTTGTAACCCTTTGTTACTAAAACCCATGTTGCTTATTTGTTTGATCAGCATAGATATGGTTTGATATCTCTGGATGGACTTTTCATGTTCTCTGCTTATTCCTCTCCCCAAACTCTAAAACTTGGAATGCTCTTGTCCTGCGCCCTCCCCTTTCTCTACTCGTTCTTCTTAAATGATCTCATCTAGTTTCATGCAGTCCAGATATTTAAATAATATTTGTATACTCATGACTTAAAATTATTATCTTAAGTCTAAAACTTTCTCCACACTCATAGATCCAGCCAGGTACATCATATTTTCTCTTGAGTGTGTATTAGTCATCTCAAACCTCATGTGTACCTCAAAATGGAGCACTTGATTTCCCACAGATGCCAAACCTATGTCTTTATTCTTCCTCATCTTATTAAATGGCACCAGCTCCTAAACAGATGCTTCAGCCGCATCTTGAGGCCCTGTCCTTGATTCTTCCCTTTTCTACCTCCAGAGCTCATTGTGATGGTGAGTCTTAGCTTTCCTTCCTCTATACTTATCTTTTCCTCTTCCATCATGCATACTTTGTTTTTGTACATTTTTTCATCTCCTTGGTAGTCATCCATGCTGAGGCTACTATTATCTCTTGCTGGAACTCTACCGTAGCCTCCTGTGTGTTTTCTCAACAATTTCATTTCTCCAATTCATTCTCCCTATGAGTCACGTGACCTTTTGGAAATATCAATTCAAAACCTGTTGTACTTCTGTCAAAAATGTTTTGGTCGCTTCCTGCTATTGTTCTTAGCATAAAATCCAGTTTTTAACAGTTTACAAGATCTATACGCTCTCAATTCTACCAACCTTTCCAAACTTATCTATTTCTACTTCCCTCAAGCTCAGGATAGTCCAAGTATGCCAGCCTCCCTTATGTTTCTCTATCATGCCTAAGTTTTTTTTGCCTTTGGGTTTTTGCATTGCCTGTTTCCTCTTGGAATAGTCTTCATGTAGTTATTTGCATAACATTGCTCATTCTAGTCCTGTGATGTCAGCTTAACTTTTTCTTCTCTCGAGGATGACTACTTTGTCTAAGATTGACCTTCCACTACTCTATCACCTCCTTCATACCATTTTTCATGTTCTGTAATTTTCTTACTACTTTGATTACCTCTTGATTCTTGCTCTCTTTCTCTCTTGTTACTAGAATGACAGCTCCATGGAGACAGAATATATTAGTCAAACTGTAGTAACATACTAATTCTAATATTCTGATATATTATTCTAATATTTTAGTATATTCCCAAACGTCAACCCATTCAATGTTTGTTGGATGGATAGATCCATCCCTTCCATCTTCTTTTTTTGTATTCCAATCACAGTGTGGTTCTATTTCTACTTCTGTCCCCATTTTGCGAGGTTCTATTTGGAAAGCAGCCCACATTATATTTATTCATTGTAGACTGCCCATCATTGTTTCTAAAATAGCTGTTTTTCCTTTTACTGTTTTATAATATTCTCTTTTTAAAAAATATTTATTTATGTATTTATTTGGTTGCGCCAGGTCTTAGATGCAACAGGCAGGCTCCTTAGTTGCAGCTCACCAGCTCCTTAGTTGCAGCATGCAATATTGTCATTTTTCACAGAGCATAGGTTACATTTCCACAGTGGACATTTCTCTTAGACTGGGATCTTATAAGAGCTAGCCCAAACCACGGCATTTTTGTACCTTTTTTTACCCCCTAAAATTATCATGGATGTTTTCATTGTTCTTTTTCCTAGAAGAAATATGGGAGATTGACCCTATGCAGTGGCACCCAGAAAACCAAAACGGGATTAAAACTTTGGAAAGATATCAGCAAAGTTATGCACTTGGAAATAATTTCGATTTATGCAAAAGTCTTGTTCCTTTAACACAAAGATACAATAATTTTGGCCCACATTGTAGAAGTTTGAAATCACATTTAGGTTTTGTTATTGAGAATAGAAGATATGCAGGAAAGGATTCTGATGAGTTCAGTGGATATGGGAAATCATCTCTCTACCTCCAGCATAACAGAACTCTTACCAGAATTAAATACCATGGCTGTGTGAAACCCAGTAGCACTAAATCACAGCTCAATGACCATGAAAAAATTTATCCAGGAAAGAAACCACACACATGCAGTGAGTGCGGGAAAGCCTTCTCCAGGAAGGCACAGCTCATTAGACATCAGAGAACTGAAAGAGGAGAGAAACCCCATGGATGCAATGAATGTGGGAAAACATTCATGAGGAAGATTCAGCTCACTGAACATCAGAGAACTCATACAGGAGAGAAACCCCATGAATGTAATGAATGTGGGAAAGCCTTTTCCAGGAAGTCACAGCTAATGGTCCATCAGCGAACTCATACAGGAGAGAAACCCTACGGATGCAGTGAATGTGGAAAAGCCTTCAGCCGGAAGTGCCGGCTCAACAGACATCAGCGCTCTCATACTGGAGAGAAATTATATGGTTGCAGTGTGTGCGGGAAAGCCTTTTCCCAGAAGGCATACCTCATTGCACATCAGAGACTTCACACAGGAGAGAAGCCTTACAAATGCAGCGAATGTGGAAGAACGTTCTTTTTTAAGTCAGACCTCACCAAGCATCAGAGAATTCATACGGGAGAGAAACCATATGAATGCAGTGATTGTGAAAAAGCCTTCAGAAGCAAGTCAAAGCTCATTCAGCACCAGCGGACTCACACCAGAGAGAGACCATATGCCTGCAGTGAATGTGGCAAAGCCTTTGCCCACATGTCAGTCCTCATCAAACATAAGAAAACTCATACAAGAGAGAAAGCTGTGGATTCCCCAAAGCTGGAGAAACCTTCCTCAGTGAGTCATAGCTCTTTATTCATGAGTGAACTCGTACAGGAGCAAAACCCTATGAACGCAGTGCCTGCAGAAATGTCTTTTTCGGGAACCCTGCCCTTAATAAACATCAGCGAGTTCCTAGGAGGCAGAAATGTAGTGATTGTGGACCAGCCTTTTCCAAGAAGTCAAGCCTCAGTAGAAAATCGGGAATTTACACAGGGACTAAGCCTTGCAAATGCAGTGAATGCGACAACCCCTTCAGTAATAAATTATGTCTTATATGTTACAGATATTGTGTAGGAAAAAAAAAATCCTCAGATACCTGAGATGGGAAAAAGCCTTGAGCAAGAATCCTCCGCACATTCATTATGTGTCAGAGCTTGCTTAGGACAGAAATGCTGTGGATGGGGTGGTTGTGGAGAACACTTCTGTGAGAAGTTAGACTTAGTAAATATCAGCGAGATCACATTGGGCAGAAATGCAGCTCTTGTGGGGAAGTCTTTTCCTAGAGGTGATATTGCAGTTGATATCAAAGGATTCCCACAGGACCAAAACCTTAGAGTATGATGGTTTTTAATGATAAATTGTACGTTATCACTTGTCAGAGGAGCATAGAAAGACAACTCTAGAGGCACTGAAGGTGGAAGACATGTTTAGTAAAATGTGGAAGCACTCATAGAGAAGAAAAATCCCCCAAAGGCAATAAAAAATGGGAATTCTATCACCAAACTAAGTCATGTATCACAGTTTTACCTTGGAAAGTGGGAAAGACTTTTGTAAATAAAGGAAATCTTCTTGGACACCAGGAATTGCATTGTGCAGTGAAAACCTAAGAATATAATGAATGTAGAAGGACAGCTATATTAGTTTCTTATGGCTGCTGTAACCAGTTTTCACAAACTCAGCGTCTCATAACAGCACAATTTATTATCCTGGAGCTCTGAAGTCCAGAATGCATCTCTGGGCCAAAAGCAAGGTTGTTCGCAGGGTTGCACTTCTTCTTGGAGGCTCTAGAGGAGAATCTGTTTCTTTGCTTTTCCAGCTTCTAGAAGCTGCCCAAATTCCATGGCTTGTGGCCCCTTTCCTTCCTCAGAGCCAGCAATGGCTGGTCAACTCTTTCATCCCTCCAACACTCATTTTTCTGTCTCCTCCTTCCACATTTAAGGACCCTTGTGATTACATTGGGCCCACCCAGATAATCCAGGATAATCTCCTATCTTAAAGTCAGCTAATTAGCAGCTTTAAGTCCATCTGCTACTTTGTGTCCCCTTTGCCTTATAATATAACATGTTCACAGGTCCTAGACATAAGGATGTAGACATCTTTGGGAGGCCATCATTCTGCCTACCAGAGGCCACCCTTTGGCACCCAGTGATTCGTGTCTATCCCTCATGCAAATGGATTCATCCTATCCCAGCATCTCCAGATATCTCAGCCCGTTACAGGACCAACTCAGAGTCCAAAACCTAACCTAAAACTGATCAGCTCAGGAGTGCCAAATCTCATCTTCTAAATCTAGTGTTGATAGGCTCTGGGTATAATCCATTCTGAGGTTTCTCTCTGTGAACCGTTTAAAACTCTAGAAACAATTTATATGGTCCTAAAATAACTTAATTCCATCTTCTACCTTAATTCCCCTTTACCATGCAATGTAACATATTTACAGATTCTAGGAATTAGGACATGAACATCTTTGGGATTTGCCATTATTTTGCCTACCACAAAAACATTAGATTTCAGAGAATTTACACTTTGATAAATTCCTACCTAGCCCTTAAGTAAATTTGGAAAAGCATGTTTCCAGAGAAATAATTATCTAAAGTAATTATGATCTAAGTACATTAACATTTTTTCTTTAATCAGAGAATCTTACACTGATTGTTAGATGTGAACACTGTGGAATGCTCTTGAAATGTATAAATCAAATTCTCAGCACTGGAAAAGAACTCTTAAATGTCCTAAAGGAATATGAGATTTATGCTGCTAGAAATACTACCAAACATACGTTTGTATCTATTCTGAAATTGCACAAATTAATACATCCACATATATCATAATGAACCTAAATCCTGACCAGTATTTTTCACAGCCAACTCCAACAACTCCTTTTTCTTCAACAGTATGATGTATATATCGTCCTACCTTAAATAACAACAAGAAAAGACAAAATATGTGAACGAACTTTTTCAGATGTTGGATAATAGGGAGCTCAGAACAGCTATCTCTGAGAGAAAGAAAACAAATGAAGTAAGCCTTATGATTGCCCACAGCCTACTGCCTGGAGAGAGTTTCCATTCTGCAGCATAAGGAGGAGGAGCCCCAAAAGATCTCAGTCTCCTTGAATTGAGACAGAGTTTAGAGTTAGTAGAATTCAGTGTGGCTGAAATCAATCCATGGGGCAGATGACAGGAGAGGAGAGAGCTGTGCCCAGAGAGTGGGAGAGTTCCAGAGTTCTAGCAGTCCTACAAGAGATACTGTGAAAGCTATAATATTTATATATACTAAAGGCACTTGGTAATTATGAATTTAGTCATAATCTAATGAGTCGAAATCATTTGTTTTAAACTAAATACCATATTCAGTTCATTCTAGTCCTTTTTGAGTTCATTCATAGGCCAGGCTAATTGCCAATAATGAGATTAGGAGCAGGGCTATGGTGAGTATTGTTTTTAGATTATTTGTTTGAGTAGCTCAGGGGAGGGGCAGTAGGAGGGCAATTTCTAGGTCAGAGTTCTAGAGTTCCTCCACAAGTTTTTAAGTTATAATCAGCACATATATGTGAGGAAACTCCCTAGGCTGGAGAAAGAACCACTGGAAATGAACAAGCAGAACCATCCTTGGAGCTTGCACAAAGTTGGGAATAATTTGTGTTTCCACCAACTGAAATGGAAACACCTCCTTAACATTTGGAGACTCACAGTGGAACTTCAGAAGAGCATTGTCTCAGTGGGTGGCTCAAATTGAATCTAGAGTAAAGGCTCCTCTGAACTCTCCTACCAAAGCATAATGCAAACCACTAAAAAAATAAACTGTTTCTAAGTAATTTACTGCTTCTCAGGACAAAGCCCAATAGTATTCAAAAGGAATAGGAAGCAGTCCATCAACCAGTAATGTAAAATTCACAAAGTCTGAAATCTAATTAGAACCTACCCCGGTATGCCAAGAAGCAGGAAAATAGCACCCATAAACATGAAGGAAAGTCGATAGAAAGAGACCCAGAAAAACAAAAAAAAAAAAGGAAAAAAATTTGAAACAAAACAACAAAAATTTTAAAACCAATAAAAAATGAAAAAATTAAAAAGAAATTTAAAAAGAGGAAAAAAGTATAAATAAGAAACAAATAAATGAGACCCAGAAATGACACGGGTGATAGAATTAGCAGAAAATGATGTTAAAACAGCTATTATAAATCCTACATATGCTCAAGAAGGTTGTGTCGAGTGGATTATAGAAATTATAATTTACTGCGGGATTCTGCAGGTCTTTTGGTAGTGAATTCTCTCAGATTTTGTTTATTTTAAAATGTCTTTATTTCACACTCATTTTTAAATAATATTTTCCCTGGAGATAGAATTCTAAATTGACAGTGCTTCTCCTCTATCATTTAAAAAGTATGAATCTAGTATCTTCTCGCCTCCCAGAATTGTTTCTGGTTAGAAGTCAACAATCATTCATATTACTCTTTCCTTGTATCTAATGTGTCTTTTTTTTCTCTGGCTGTTTCCAAGATTTACTTTTTGTCTTTGGTTTTCAGCACTTTCACTATGATGTGTGTAAATGTGCTTTGTCATTAAAAAATAGAAACCAAGTTGTCCTTGTAATGCCTTTAGGAATTGTAGTGTTGATTAGTTTTTCATCACTTTGTTTTAATTTGTCTTCTCTCTATTTTCTTAATCAATCTTGCTATGGATGTACCAAATTTAGTAACCTTATATAGCATTTTCAGTTTTTTTCTTCTACTTAAGGTTCAATTTGGTTTTTTTCCCCCTAGCCTTGTAAAGTGAGAATTAGATTATTGATTTTACACCTTTCTCTTTTTTCTAATACAAGCAATTAAAGTGATAAACTTTGCCTACAACCACTGGTAGGCTACCTTTATGTTACATAAGATCTTACCAGTATAACTGACAAGCACACACAGAATGATGTTTTTAAAGTGGACCATGGTTGTGAGAATTGGTAGAGATCTGTCATGCCCGCTAATAACCCAATATTGTCAAGATTTCCCTTCCTAGTTAGTGCTTTTTGCATCTTGTTTATGAAATCTTTGCATATCTCGTGATAGTCATGTAAATTTTCCCCTAGAAATTTAAATATTTTACTATTTATATTTAGACCTGTGATCCATTTTGAATTTATTTTTCCCTGTGCGTGAGGCATGGGATGAAAGTTCCTTATTTTTCTCTCCATATTGTTATCCAGTTGAACTAGTACAGTTTATTGAAAAGACCGTTCTTTTTCCCCACTGAATTACGTTGGCATTGTGTCATAAACTGGATGGTAGTGTATACTGAATCTTTTTTCCAGGATCTTTTTTTTTTTTTTAAGTACATTTTTTTAAAATTAATTAATTAATTTATTTTTGGCTGTGTTGGGTCTTCGCTTCTGTGTGAGGGCTTTCTCTGGTTGGGGCAAGTGGGGGCCACTCTTCATCGCGGTGCGCGGGCCTCTCACTATCGCGGCTTCTCTTGTTGCGGAGCACAGGCTCCAGACGCGCAGGCTCAGTAGTTGTGGCTCACGGGCCTAGTTGCTCCGCGGCATGTGGGATCTTCCCAGACCAGGGTTTGAAGCCGTGTCCCCTGCATTGGCAGGCAGATTCTCAACCACTGCGCCACCAGGGAAGCCCCCGGATCTTTGTATTTTGTTCCATTGTTGTATTTACTATCCTTGTACTAATAATACAACACTGACTAATTACAGTAGGTTTTTACTAAAATAAGTCCCTGAAATCTGATAGGGTTATGCCCTCCAGTTTTTTTCTTCTTCAAGGTTGCCCTGGCTATTCAAGTCTTTTGTACATCCATTTAAATTTTAGAACTCACCTCCATTATTTCTCACCCTCTCTTTCATATACTTTATCTCTTTGCATTCTTTATTCGAGTATACTGATTCTTCAGCCGTATCTATGTGGCTATTAGTTTGTTAATTGGTCTCTAATTTTAGTTTTAGTATCCAGTTGATTCTTGTTATTCACTGTACTTACATTCTATAAAATCACTGTGAACACTGAATTAGCAAATATTGAACCATTTCTCCTAGGGGGATTATGGACTAGGTTTCTGCGAGCCGCTGGTTACATATGTGTCAGTCAATCAGTGGATAACCTTGTTTTATGTGTGTTTCTGCATAAAGACACCTTATTTAATATGTATCATTCATTTATTAACATTAAACTCACTATAACTCTTGCCTGAACAAAGCTTATCTAACACATATATTTGCTCCATAAGGTACATCACTGCCTTCTTGCACTTAAAAACACTAGACAGTACTTGAGCACTGTGCTTGGGGGCCATTTTAAACAACAAAATTACCAAAAAAAAAGTATAAAAATGTGAAAAACGTGACACTAAGTAGACCACGAAAAGGACACTTGTTTACAATAGCAGAGCTGAAATAAGAAGGCAGAACATCATTTTGTTCAGACTTAGCTGGGAACAGACACATTGGGCAACTCAAATTATTCATTGCTCAAACTATTCTATACATGTCTGCAAATGTTCATGAAAGTGCCGTGATTATTGATTTTGAGTTAGAAAGAAATTTTAGCAGGTAGGTGAATTCACAATAAATCCACGAATAATGAGGATCGACTGTACTTTATTTTAAATTTTTCTGCTGGTTTATACACATCTAAATGGTCATTTTAATAATATCTTATTCCTTCCCCATATTTTAGATATCTTATTTCTCAATATATTAAAGCTTTATATTAAACATTCATAATATTCTGACCTGATAATTCCTGCATGTGTAGTCATTTCATATCTGATTCTATTGTTTGTTCTATCTGTTGAAAGGTGTTCAGGATAAAAGCTCCTTGAGGACAGATTTTTGCTGTGTTTATATGAGCACTTAGTTCTTCTCCACCTTTTAAATATATGTTAAAAATATTTTACAGAGATTACTGTTTTAGGGATATTTTACCTGCAGGATATAGTGAATATGCCTTTCAAAAACTTCTGATTTACTGGATTAGTTGATAATTAAGTGTTCAATTGCAAGATAGATAAAATAGCATTTTACTTCTTTCCATAATGACTAATGAGAACTATGACACAGAGATATAGCCTTTGTAACTTATGATGAAAACAGCCAGAACATATACCTGTAGGTCTTTTTCTCATCAGTAATGGTCACCACACATTGGAAGAAGAATGTATGATAATTACAGGAATTAGTATCATTTGAGGATATTTCTATGGACTTTACCTGGGAGGAGTGATAGCCACTAGGTTCTGCTCAGAAGAACCTGTACCAGGATGTGTTGTTGGAGAATTCTAGTAACCTGTGACACTAGTTAAAGATGATTGCCCTATCATTCGGAGCACACAGCCAATAATAGCCTTTCCTTTTTCAGTTGCCCTAGCTTCCAAAGGGCCTCAAGATACTGAACTTGAGTTTATAGACAATAGATTCTCAGACCCTCTTCTGTTCCCAGGTGGAAATTAACGTGCTTTCACCTCCATTAGATCTTTAATATGCCAAGGTGAAAGTGTGTCCATTCCTGAAACATTCTGTACTCTTCCTAGACGTCCCCACCAAGTCCAATTGTAAGTGTCCAAGTCTTTGTCATTGCCCATGAACAGGCTATCAGGCTACCAAAGCAGATATAATCCTTAATTTCAAACCCGGAAAAGAGCCATGGAGAGTAGAAGATGAAATGCAGTGTCAGTACTTTTCAAGTGAGTGAGCAACTGAGAAGCAGCAAGATGGGAGACCTTGAAAGTAAAGTTGTTAGCCATGAAGTGTTGACCCTTCCATATGTGTTTAACAAGGCTAAAACTCTGAAGGTCATTACAAATACCTAAATCATTGACAAGGCTCTCTTGCTTGCTGTTTCAAGGAAGACGTGCCTCTTTTTCTCTCTTTTGGTTTAATTCAGTGTTCAGTAGAACATTATTTTCTTTGCAGCATCCAGACTTCCTTCTTTTCTTCTGCTTCTTCTTTGGCAATGTCAGTTCCTGTTTTCTCCACATCTCTTGTTTTCACTTCTTTTACCTGGTCAAATAGTGTAACAGTTCTTCCAGTTAATACAGCAGCACCTTTTATCCCGGGGTAAGGAGATTTGGTCCACTGTGCAGGTGGCTTTCTGTGGGCCATGTGAGAATGTATCACAGCAAGCTAGAAGGTGGGAATGTTGACCACAGTGGTGGTCTCTAGGTATGATATTGGAGCTTTGGGAAGGTTCATTGGCTATTGCTTTCAGAATTAATTAGAGAAGAAAGAATCAGTAAGATAGGATAACTACACTTCAGGTGAGAAGCTGAGGGTCCTTTATTTTAACCTGCTTCCCCCAGATATTTTTTCAAGACTTTAGTTGGCATCTTTCCTTTGTAGTTATTGGTTGTGTCTGATGGATGGACTTTCTCCATGCTCTGGGGATCTTCTAAAGTCTTCAGAGTTGGAAAGCATAAAGCTTCATCTTTGTCTACTTCTATCATTTGTTAACAGTGTAATTTCATTAAATTTCATGACCTTAACAATACTATTTATATGCTGATGACCCCCAAATTTCTGTCTACAGGCCAAGCCTTCCCTTATCCTCATATAGTCACCTGGATACTTCCTTTCTGCACTTGGAGATCTAATACCTACCTCAAATTCATGTCACTTTTCGTTCCTCTTTTCACTCACACCACAAATTTAATCCATTACCAAGTCTGGTCTTCCTGTCTCATTATATCCCGAGGGCCTCCACTCTTTTCTGTAATTATTGTTTTCACTCAAGCCTCAATGTCCAGTATTTTTTGCCAAAATTTTTATAGTTTACTTGAAGATACTCTCACTTCTTTAATCTTATTTCTCTCTATTCTCCACATAATAACCAGATGATTTTTTAAATTTTACTATTTTTATTTATTTATAAATAGTAAGTAAGGAAAGTCAGTGTTTCGAGCTACTCTCCCCCAAAGGTCATGAACATAAACTTCAGAAACATCTGGATTTTTAAAGACATAAGGTTTTGACAGTTACTTGGAAAGAACAAAAGGGGTATGGGAAGATAAACCATCATACAGAAATAGCAGTCTTCAAGTGGAAGGGTAGAGAGAAAGATCTAAAGTATAATCTAAGAAAAATGCTATATGACAGAGCAGATCATTACCAATTTTCACAACCACAGTCTACAAACCTAAAAAAGTATTTATGTCACAAGATTTAAGACCTTGTGATACAGATACGCAAAGGATGACATTTTTTTTAAAGGTGAATTTTAATTTTATTTATTTATTTATTTATTTATTTATTTTGGCTGCATTGGGTCTTTGTTGCTGCGCGTGGGCTTTCTCTAGTTGCGGTGAGCGGGGACTACTCTTTGTTGCAGTGTGCGGGCTTCTCATTGTGGTGGCTTCTCTTGTTGTGGAGCACGGGCTCTAGTTGTGCAAGCTTCAGTAGTTGTGGCTCACGGGCTTAGTTGCTCGCCATGTGTGGAATCTTCCCGGAGCAGGGATCAAACCCGTGTCCCCTGCATTGGCAGGTGGATTCTTAATCACTGCACCACCAAGGAAGTCCAGGATGACATTTTAAAAGTGAAAACTAGGACATCTCTCTCCTACTATTACCTTGAATGGCATCCTGTTACTATTAGTATAATATCCAAATTCCTTCCAGGGTCTCCTACACGTGAGCATTTCCTGACTACTGCCTACATTTTTGTTTACTTCTTTGTATAAAAATGTTTGAAGTATAACATAGTTAATTTTTACAATCAGCACACTGTATAACGAGCATTTAGATCAAGAATACCAGTGTACTGTGCCGGTTGCCATTGTGTGAATATACAACAATTTATTCATTCTGCATTTAGGCCTTTATGAGTAATCCTCCTATATGGTTTTATGTAAATGTCTCCCTTTATTTTATTTTCTTTTTTTTTTGAAAATATTTATTTCTAAATGGTTTAGACTTAATGTGAAATCCCAAGATTATACACAAATTTTATGCACATTGTTTTTGCAGATTTCCTTAAGTGATAATTTTACCACATTTGCTTTATCATAGTCTATCTATCTGTCATTACACACACACACACCACACACACACACACACACACACACACACACACACACACACAGAGGTACATATTGTTTTCCTGAACTCTTTACCCCTAAATACTTAAGTGTGTGTTTCCTAGAAACAAGGTCATTTAAAAAATATAAACAGAATACAGTTATCAAAATCAGAATATTAATATTGATACAGAACTATTATCCAATCTACAGAGTTTATTCAGATTCTACTGATTGTCTCACTAATATTTTTTATAGTAAATGAAAAAAACCCTTCTTTTGCTGTCTTGCTCATTCTGCCGTGGGTACTCTGGCTTTAATCTAGACGTCAGAGCTTGCTAATTATAACTCAACTTCTTTAGGCAAGAAACTATATGGATGCAACAAAAGTGCAGTGAATACTTGTAAACCACTCATGACCATGCCTTGGAGAACTCATGCAGGAAAGAAATCCCATGAATGCTGTGATTGTAAGAGAGCCTTTCCCAGTAAGTTAAAGCTAATTACTCATCAGGAAACTCACACAGGAGAGAAACCATATGGATGCAATCAACGTCAGAAAGTCTTCATTACAAAGTCAGTGCTCACCTATCATCAGAAGACCCGTCACAGAGAAGGGAAGTCCTATGGATGCAGCAAATGTGGGAATACTTTCCCTTGGAAGTCAAAACAACTCACTTTACATCAGAGAACTTATTCAGGAGAGAGACCTTTCAGATGCAGAGTATGTGATAAAGCCTTCATGGTTAGGACACATCTCACTGTACATCAGAGAACTCACACAGGAGAGAAACCATACGAATGCTCAGATTGTGAGAAAGCCTTCTCAAAAAAGTCTCAGCTCCTGATTCATCAGCGAATTCACACAGGAGAGAGACCATTTGGATGTAGTCAATGTCAGAAATCCTTCGTTACAAAGTCAGCACTAATCTATCATCAGAAAACCCGTCACAGAGAAGGGAAATCCTATGGATGCAACAAATGTGGGAAAACTTTTCCTTGGAGGTCAAAACTCATTTTACATCAGAGGACTCATTCAGGAGAGAGACCTTTCAGATGCAGAGTATGTGATAAAGCCTTCATGGTTAGGACACATCTCACTGTACATCAGAGAACTCACACAGGAGAGAAACCATACGAATGCTTAGATTGTGAGAAAGCCTTCTCAAAAAAGGCTCAGCTCCTGATTCATCAGCGAATTCACACAGGAGAGAGACCATATGGATGCAGTGAATGTCCACAAGCCTTCATCCAGAAGTCAGATCTCAGTAATCATAAGAAAACTCATCATGCAGTAGGGAAATCCCATGAATGCAGTGAATGTGGGAAGGTTTTGTCCTCTAAGTCAACTCTCATTATACATCGGAGAAGCCATACAGGTGAGAAACCCTTCAAATGCAGTGCATGTGATAAAGCCTTCACATCAAAGGCACATCTCATTGTACATGAGAGAATTCATACAGGAGAGAGACCGTATGAATGCTTAAATTGTGAGAAAGCCTTCTCCACTAAGGCACATCTCATGATTCATCAGCGAATTCACACAGGAGAGAGGCCTTATGGATGTAATGAATGTCAACAAGCTTTCACCCAGAAGTCAGGTCTCACTAACCATCTACAAAATTGTCATGCTGGAGTAAAATCGTATGGATGCAGTGAATGTGGGAAGGTTCTGTCCTGTAAGTCAACTCTCATTATACATCAGAGAACCCATACAGGTGAGAAACCGTTCAAATGTAGTGTATGTGACAAAGCTTTCGCAGCTAAATCGTATCTTACTGTACATCAGAGAATTCATACAGGAGAGAGACCATATGAATGCTGCAATTGTAAGAAAGCGTTTGCTACTTTGTCAACTCTCATTGGTCACCGGAGAACTCACACAGGAGAGAGACCCTATGGGTGCATTGAATGTCAGAAAGCCTTCTTTCGGAAATCAGCTCTTGCTAATCATCAGCGAACTCAGCATAGAGGAAAATCCTCTATGCAATGACTGTGGGAATGTGAGAAAGCTCTTTTGATTAATCTTATCTACTCAGAGAACTCATACAGAATAGAAATGCCTATGAAGTCTCTGATTATATAGACTCTTTTGGAACTCTTGTAGGAAAGAAACCTTATATATGGAATGAAAGTTGTACCTCTTCCATCTGAAGACATCTCCTCATTATACCTTAGGGAATCTCACCAAAAAAGAAACATTATAAAGGCAGCAGTTGTCAAAAGACTTTATTTGAAAGTCACAGCCTATGCATTTAGGAGGCAAAAACCTATGGATGCAGGGAAAGTGGGAAATTATTCTTTTTCAAGTCTTATTTGTTAGACATTATGGTATTCATTCAGGAGAGGGACCCTACAGTTGCAGTGAATGCAGCCAAGCTAAGAAAAATTACATCTCATTGTACATAAAAATAGAAATTTCAGGAATGTTGTGATAATGAGAGTATTCCCTAGAAAGTCAAAACTCTTTGAACATCTTGTACAGGAGATGAACATCTTGTACAGGAGAGAGATCCGGTAGGTGCAGTGAATGTGGTAGTCTTAATGCATATCTTCCGATAATGCATATCTTCCTTACATCAACAAACCCAGATAGGAGGAAAGCCTTGTTAATGTAGTAAATGTAGTACATCCTTCATATAGATGTCAAAGCTCACTAATCATCCACAGATTCATATAATAGATAAATCTTTTTGAAACAAGGAATGTGGAAAGCTTTTGAAAGTGACATATTAAACACCAGTTACTTAATTCAGGAGAGAATCCAGTAGATATAGTTAAAGTCTGCCTTTGGCCACAAAAGGGTACGAATTACAGTGATTGTCAAAATGCTTTATTTACAATTCAGAACTCCTTAATTGCCCACTAACTCATATAGCAGAAAGACCCTGTTCTCAGGGGGATAATTTCTGGATTCAATGAAGTTATAAAATCCTTAAGGAATCATATTTCTATTCTACTCCAGTAAACTTCTACTTCAGTAAACTCATACATTACAGAAAAACTGTGATTATAGTCACTGAAAATGCTTCCTATGGAGGATTGGCTATCATTAAGCACCATGAGCTCTTGAAAATAGAAACAATTTGCTCTACACAGAGACTTTATGAATGCGGCAAAAGCATCAGTGATAAATTATATTTTATTTTTGCATTTCATGATTTTATTTCTTCACATCTGACTGTATCTTAAACTGTGATGCATGTTACAGTTGATGGAATGTCATCATTTCATTGTTAGGGCTTTTCTACATTTGGTGGCATTCTAGATTTGAGTAATTAAGTAAAACCTGGGAACTCTAGAATGAAATAATTTTCTAAGGGTTTAATATAATTGTTTTAGAAAGGATTCCAGAGAATATTCTACTACAAATATTAGGTATTTTCACTGCAAACACAATGCTGTTTGAATATAGAAAAAAATCAGAACATAAGGATCAGTTGGATTTCGACCAAGGTTTGTAAGGGTTACGTTGTAGACTATATACTACATAAAATGGACTTTATGTATTTAATTTTATTTTTATTTTTGGAATTATGTGAAGAATGTAATTTTTAGGGTTTAATAAATTTCCAGCATAGGCATAGAATGTTGAGTAATATAATCTAATATAAATAGAAATGTTCTATTTCCTTATAAATCAAAATTTAATATGTAATTTGACTCATTAATAAGTCTAAAGAATTACACCACATAAGTTTGTTGTCCTTATTTTTACTGTCTTTTGTAGTATTTCTGCCAACTGTGATGATACATCACTTCTTGAAGCCTACATTTTTCTAGAGCCTTATTTTTGAAATATCCAAAGATGATAAAAGATGTACATAAAATACTAAAAAACAAGCAGCACATGAGACTGAAGGAGGGAAGAAGACAGGGTTATGTGTGGTGAGCTCAAGTGCATGTATTTCCACTGCTGTGTCTAACAGGAACTTTGGAATCGTTATTATAACATGTCCTTGGGCACTACAAACATTTCCTTTCCTCTTAGCGTTTCCTAAAATGCCTGGTATTTTTCTAATATTAAGAATAACATTGCAGAAATTGGAACTCTTGCACATTGCTGGCATGTAAAATGGTTCCATTGCTATGGAAAAAAAAGTTGGTAGTCCCTCTAAAAAGTTAAATATAGAATTACTATATGACCCAGGAATTCCACTCTTGGGTATATACCCAAGGAAATTGAAAACAGGTACTTAAATACTTGCATAAGGTTATTCATAGCAGCACTATTCACAATAGCCAGAAGGTGGAAACAACCCAGATGCCCAGCAGTGGGTTACTGGAAAAACAAAATGTGGTATGTGTATATACATGTACCTATACATATATGTGTAATTGAATATTAATCACCTATACAAGTGAAGTATCGATATACATTATAACATGAATAAGCCTCAAAAACAGTACACTGAGTGAAAGAAGCCAGACACAAGAGATCACATATTGTATTTCTGTTTATATGAAATGTGAAGAATAGGTAAATCTATAGAGACATAAAGCAAATTGGTGGTTACCAGGACCTGGGGGGAAGGGGAAATTGAGACTGAATGATTAATGGATATGTAGTTTTCTTTTAGAATGATGAAAATGTTTTGGAACTAGGTAGAGGTGGTGGTTGCATAACATTGTCAATGGAGTAAGTGGTCACTGAATTGTATACTTTGAAATGGTTAATTTTATATTTTGTGAATTTTTACATCAATAAAAGTATATTTGAAAAGAATAACATTGCAAGAACCTTGGCACTCAAAATGCAGATAAAAATCAAGTTGCTTACAGAAAAAAAAACCTGCTCAGCAAAACCGGTGTAAATATATCTTCTTTAACTTAATAGATGTTAGCTACCAGAACTTTATAGCTAACATCATATTTAATGATGAAACTTGGAAGATGTTCCTTAGTTGCTCACCATTGAGGTACACAAGTCTGCTGCCTCTATTCCTGCTTAACACTCTGCTGGAGGTCTTAACCAGCACAGCACGACAGTAATAACAACTAAAGGGTTTAAAAATTGGAAACAAAGAAAATTGTCATTATTTGCAGATGATGTGATTGCCTATGTGGAAAGAGGAGAGCCCACAGACAACCATGTAAAATAATGAGAGTCCACCATATAGCACAGGGAACTAACTATATTCAATATTCTGTGATAAACCATAATGGAAAAGAACATTAAAAAAGAATGTGTGTGTGTGTGTGTGTATATATATATATATATATATATATATATATATATATATATATATATATATATATATATATATATATATATATATAAAACTGAATCACTTTGCTGTACAGCAGAAATTAACTCAACATTGTAAATCAACTATACTTCAAGAAAAAAAAAAAAGAATCTAGTAGAATTCTCTAGATACTTGGTCAATATGCAACTTCAGTGGAGTGCTAGGCACCAGCGATAATCAGAACACTTTTGAAAAGTTCTCTATTCACAATAAAAATTACGAGAGAATTTGAAAGATTTATATCACTTTATTGAAAGATCTTTAAGATGACCAAAATAAAGGAAGTAGATTGTCTATTAAATGAGAAGGCTCAGTATAACAAAGATAATGGTTCGCCTCCAATAAATAAGTCTTTTAAGTACCAAGATGCAAATAAACATTGTTGAACAGCCAAGAACATGCATGAACTTCTTGAAGAAATTACTAAAACATGAATTGTATCTGTAAGAGACAAACATAAGCGATGGCAAAAGAACTGAGAGTAAGCAACGAATCCGTTTAACCATAGATACAAGCCTTTAGTAGATTGTGGGAATTTATTCACAGAGCCTAATGTAAGTATTAAAAACAATGACTATAGAAAATATAAAACTGAATACTACTCAGCCATTAAAAAAAAAAGAAGTTATGCCATCTGCAGCAACATGGATGGACCTAGAGATTATCATACTAAGTGAAGTAAGTCAGAAAGACAAATACCATATGATATCACTTATATGTGGAATCTAAAATATGACACAAATGAACCTACCTACGAAACAGGAACAGACTCACAGAGAACAGACTTGTGGTTGCCAAGGGGGAGGGGAGGGATGGAGTGGGAGGTTGGGGTTAGCAGATGCAAACTATTATATATAGGATGGATAAACTATAAGGTCCTACTGTATAACTCAGGGAAATATATTCAATATCCTGTGATAAACCCTAATGGAAAAGAATATAAAAAATAATGTATATGTATAACTGAATCACTTTGCCGTACAGCAGAAATTAACACAACATTGTAAATCAGCTATACTTCAATTTAAAAAAAAATTATAAAAGTAAAAAAATTGGGAGAGAAATGGGAAAAGAAGGTAAAAGGTAATATAAGAACATTGATCTCATCATTTTAGTCTAGGGAGGGAGGTAGATATAATCTAAGCTGACTTATAAAAAATTAGAAGACTAAGTACATGTCAACAAAAGATTAGTTGATCTAAGAAAGAAATGGAAGATCTAGGAGTTGTCTTGTTGATGCTGGGAGAATGTTGCTGTTTATGGTTGAACAGGTATTTCTGCTGATGGGGCAGGTTTGGTCAATGCCTAATGCAGATACAGAATGCACAGTTGGGGGAGAGGGGAGGCCACAGGGCAGAGAACATTTTTTTGTGTTTAAATTTTCCTGGGAATTCCCTGGCAGTCCTGTGGTTAGGACTCCGCGCTCTCACTGCCGAGGGCCCAGATTTGATCCCTGGTTGGTTAACTAAAGTCCCATAGGCCGCGCGGCATGGCCAAAAAATAAAAATATAAATAAATAAATAAATAAATAAATAAAATTTTCTTGTCATGCCATAAAGTGTGAATTTTATTTCACATACACATAAAGTATAAAAAGAAACATCAAGTCTGTGGTTAACTCCGGGCAGTGGAAGGAAAAAAAGAGGAGGTGGAACTCTGTGAACTGTAGCATTATTCATAGTAGGGACTCAAGAATTAGGGTGGAAGCACCTTCAGAAATGGCAAATGGAGTCGCTTTTGTTGACTATGCTGCCTTGGCCCCAAGATGGTTCAAGAAGACAAATTTGGGAATGAGAGGTGGGTGGAACTGGCAGGAATACCCAGGGCTCCTGCAGCATGTGAGAATAGGATTGAATGAGAGCTTTCCCAATACCTAGATGACCCAGCGCCCCAGGCACAGGTCGTGTCCTTAACTATGACACACTGTTACCTAATGCAAGTTCGTGTGCCCGACACACAGTGAGGCCAAACAAACCGAGATGTCGGAGTTTGGAGCAGAGTTTGGAGCAGAGAAGGTTATATCGCAGGGCCATGCAAAGAGACAGGTGCCGCATGCTCAAAAAAACCAAAAAAACCCAAACTCCTCAAAGGGTTTCAGCAAATCCCTTTTAAAGGCAAGGCGAGGGAGCGTCGTGGTTGTTACAAACTTCTTGGTGTAGGAATCTTTTGTTCTTGCAGCTGTCCGCATAGGTGAGGTCACGTAATTCCTGTAAACCTCCAACAAGACAAATGTTATTCTCTATTTGGCAACTTTTTATCTCTATATGAATGGACTCTTAAAGGTCAGAGCCTTGAGAATAGGCTATCCTGTATATTTCAGGCTATCGGCAACTTTTTTTTTTTTTAACAAAAGGTGCAGAGCCGTCATGACTAAGCACAGGCAACAGAGCACAAAAGTTAAAGTAAAAAACAGATCTAATACGGAGTCAGAGTTATTCTTCCCTGTTATAACACTGAAGCGCAGAGTCCAGTATGAACATGACAGATCTCATCCCCATGACCCTGGGGGTGGGTTTGGGGCAGGACTTGGAGATGAGGATCCACTTGGCCGTCTCAGCACAGCGCTGAGTGCCCTGTCTGTCCCACGCCGCCTTACACACGCGCAGCTCACAGCAGTGGACTCAGGAAAGTCTCCCCCTCAGCTGCACCCGCCCTTAATTCATTCTGTCTTAATCCCCAGGAACCGCGGATGCTGGCTTGGGACTAACGTTTACCGCTTCTTTGCAGATACACCGCAGTCCCTTTGCAGACAGTGTCGGTGCCTCACAAGTGACAGGGTAATTGCAGCGCTTTGGGGGGAGCTGAACTCAGGGGATCTCAAGACACATAACCACCGCTTTGGCTTACATGGCACGTATTTACTGACGGCCACAGTCCTGCTGTCTGTTTCCAAAGCAGAGCTAAACCCTGGTGAGTGTTCCCTTGTGGCTCGGACTTGAGCAAGGTTTGGGAGACGGTGCCTAAGAGGAGAGAGCAGCTGAGGAACTGGACAGGACAGAGGTTTCCCCTTGGGTCTCAGGACGGTTCTGTCTCAGCTGGACTCTTTCCTGGACCGAGAGAGGGGTGGGGAAGGTGTAACAGCGGAGACCCCACAGCAGCAGTAGATGGTCGTGGACACTCGGCTGGAAGGGGAATGGACATTGCCGAGGCTGAGGCCAGCCTGAGGGTAAGGGTTGCTTTTCTTCCTCCTGTTCTTTCCCTTTAAGATTGGAGACTAGGTTCTTCATCAACTCAAACCACTGAGAACTAGACTCAGAGTTGAGAAATTTTGATGTCTAGAGTTCAGGGTTAATGTTCAGACTGTTCAGCTGTGGTCCCTGTTCTCTGCACACACATTTGCACTCAGACTCACACTGCTCCATTATTGCCCTCACAGACAGATTCCAGAACCTGGATGGACCTGGAGAAATGCACAGCCGTGGGACCTAGAGGGTTTATAATATTGTATGCTTTTCTTTGCCACTGAAAGGCACAGTCTAAAAGCAATCCTGAGTAAGAGTCCAGCCTCTGGAGGCGAGAGCGGCTTATCTTCAATTCCTGGCTCTGCCTCCTACAGTCTGGGGGATGGGGAGCTCCTGAGAATGAATCTCAGCTTCCCAACCTGTGAGCCAGGAATAGGAACAGTGTCACTCTGAATACTGAATAGAGTGAATGAACATTAAAGAGGGTGATATGCTGGCCCACAGCAAGTCTCTAGCAAATGGTAGTCATGACGGTCTCTCCTGCATGATTCTAGAGCCAGTATTTTGCAGCCAGACAGACACACAGCTGGCCACACTGTCATCAGACTTCACCCTATCTCTCTGTAAATCTATATTGATTTCCCAGTTCCATCTTGTGTTGTTTGGGAGGTTTTGTGGGATGAATCTGAATGACTCTTCTGTGTGTTTGTGTGTGTGTGAGAGAGAGAGACAGACAGAGAGACTATATCTAGACCACACCCACATTTACCAGTATACCAGTGAATTAATCCTAAGAAAACTTATGAATAATGAGACAGTACATCCAAACATTATCTCTTATTCAGCAAAGAAGGCTATTGAAGATGTACTTAGGAATTTCTTCTCAGCAAAGATTTCCATAGCAGAGAAGGATAACCCCTTTAAACAGATCCGTGTTTTTCTTTTTTGCTTTGGCTTTGTGATGCAGTGCCCCTTAGACCTTAAATGGGGAAAAAAATCTGCTTTCTCTTTTTTTTTTAATTTATTTTATTGTAGTTGATTTACAATGTTGTGTTAATTTCTGCTGTACAGCAAAGTTATTCAGTTATACATATACATATATATACACATATATGTGTGTGTGTATACATATACATATATATATACATTCTTTTTCATATTCTTTTCCATTATGGTTTATCACAGGATATTGAATATAGTTCCCTGCGCTATACAGTAGGACTTTGTTGTTTATCAAAAATCTGCTTTCTTAAAATTGGCTAGTAGGATTTGAATTATCCACTGACTGACTTTGAATTAGAAACTTCCATACTGAGTCACCTTTAATCTAGTAACAAAAGAGAAACCAGTCTGATTTAAATTTATTTTAAAAACTAATAATCAGACAGTATTTACATACCTTGGGTCAGATCAGACCTAGCCTGCCATTTACTGGAATTGAGTGACCTTGAGAAAGTTAAAAAAAAAATCTCTGCCTCATTTTCCATCCATGTAAAATAGGATAAGAATATTCTTTTACACTGAGCATTCAGTATTAACTTATATGAAGGGCCTGTTTGTAGCCCTACATGCGAAAGCTCATCAATAAATTGTATCTCCTGGTATTTTCTCTGAACAGACTGTGAGCCACTTACTGGAAAATGGATTCGAAATACAGAAATTGATCGCTCTGTTCTAACTTCACCCCTTCTTTATCTGTGTTTCTATCTTCCTAATCACTTCCACTTGTCATATCTCTCTTTATACTTCCCTTCCCCCTTATGTGAATAGGTCTCTTCCAAATCCATCCTGCCTTTTCTTTTATTGTCTTCAAGTCAGTCTCCTTGAAGATACAGGGTTTATTTCCAGCACTCTGGCAGCCGGGAACTCTCTCAAACATCACTGCCCCCGGCTCCAAGGAGCAAGTCTGAGTGTGCCTGACTCACCAGTTCTTGACCTGTTCTTCACAATTCCATTTTCATTTTCACATTTATTTCTGCCTGATGCTTGCCTCTGTGGCACTTGCAGTACTCAAGGTTTATCCCCCTTGTCCCTGCTGTCAGTTTGATTTTCTTTTTTTTCCATAAAGAGAAACCCATGAAGCACCAAGCACCTGGTGGAAAAAGCAAACTCAGCAGACATCTTGAGTCCTATTGCAGAAACTTTTCATCTATAGCAAAACAAAGTGTATAAAGACAGGGTCCCTAGAACCTGATGTTGGGTTGAACTCCCACCATCTGCCACTAACTAATTGTGTAACTTTGGGCAGGACACTTCAACTCTCTGGGTTTCATTGTTATCACCTGCCAAGTGAGAATAATAATTACTGGATTTAGTTCCCTAGGTTATCTGGGGATTAAATGAACTAATATATTTAAAACTGTGTGGGACTTCCCTGGTGGCGCAGTGGTTAAGAATCCACCTGCCAATGCAGGGGACATGGGTTCGAGCCCTGGTCCAGGAAGATCCCACATGCCCCGTAGCAACTAAGCCTATGCGCCACAACTACGGAGCCTGCACTCTAGAGCCCAGGAGCCAGAACTACTGAGCCCGTGTGCCACAACTACTGAAGCCTGCACGCCTAGAGCAACAAGAGAAGCCACCGCAATGAGAAGCCCACACACCACAACGAAGAGTAGCTCCCGCCAGCCGCAACTAAAGAAAGCCCGTGCACAGCAACGAAGACCCAATGCAGCCTAAATAAATAAATAAAAAATAAAACTGTGAGAGCAGTGCCTGGCGCAGGGTCAATACTCAGTACATTGTCACTCTTTGTATCCTTATTTTTCTGGTCTCACAAAACATGGATTACAGTGCACGTTTCATCGTGAGCCTAGAGCGGGGCTGGGATATGGTAGGATTTGATGTATCAGGCCCACGTGTCATTCTAAGAGTTAACTTGGAAGGAAACACTAATTCACCCAGGCCTGATTTGATCCATAACCCGGCTGTCATTCTCTCTCATGTTTTAGAGTCTTTGACCCTGGCAGGACCCCTCATTACTGGAGTAAACAAGGGTGGTCATGTTGACTAAGGTCAGTGGGAGAGGGAATTGTAGAGGAGCTCAGCAGTGCTGTCTTTAGGTCTCTTTTAGAGCCAACATTGTTACTTTATTTTTTATTTATTTATTTATTTTTTTAAAATTTATTTATTTTTATATTTTTATTTTTGGCTGTGTTGGGTCTTTGTTTCTGTGCGAGGGCTTTCTCTAGTTGCGGCAAGCGGGGGCCACTCTTCATCACGGTGCGCGGGCCTCTCACTATCGCGGCCTCTCTTGTTGCAGAGCACAGGCTCCAGACGCGCAGGCTCAGTAGTTGTGGCTCACGGGCCTAGTTGCTCCGTGGCATGTGGGATCTTCCCAGACCAGGGCTCGAACCCGTGTCCCCTGCATTGGCAGGCAGATTCTCAACCACTGTGCCACCAGGGAAGCCCAACATTGTTACTTTATATGTAGAAAAGTCTTCTCCGGACAGACATGCAAGTGGGTCCTGTTACAATTTGTACTGAAGGAGAAACATTAGAAAAAAGACATAAATAGATCACAAAATGCAGAGATATGGTGGCAATCAAACTGATTTGTAGGTAGATCTAATATAATAGTCCCAGACTCTAACCCAGATCTTCAACCTTTATACTTCAGGCCCAGCTGCTTTTGGGGACGCACTTTCCCCTTAGTATGTGGAGTCCCTCATGATATTCAAACAAAACTATCATTTTTTATTGTTGTAAGAGCTTATTCTTGTATATAACTTTCTTTGTTTCCTGGTATACCATAATGACATTAAAATGGAAAAAGCAGAATCCTGGAGAAATTTGCTGCTTATTAACTATTTTTGAAAACCATTCATGTTTGTTGGTAAAGATGGTGTTAAATTCATCTACAGGGTTATTTTAAATCCTTTGTGTTTGTGTGTGTGTGTATTTTAACTAGGAAAAAAATGTCAAAAATTCAGTCATATACCTTGCCTCCTATGGGACCATGAGTAACTGTGGTGCCTCCAGAAATGTGATTGACGGCCACATGGGGGAGTGGTTGAGCACGGTGCCGATGAAATTCAATTACCATCGTTTCACAAAAATTTGCTGACCATGTCCTGCGGGCCACGTACTCCGCTGAGTGCTGGCTGGGTAGAGATACCAGGACAAACATGCCTCCTGCTGATACTGAATTTAAGCTCAAGGGGTGAAATGCAAATTAAGTACAGAATCTTAGGTAAATAGCAGAAAGAGACCTGGATGAAAGCTAAAGAATTTTTGCTCTAAGAGAAAACAACTGGTGGTACCTAATTTAGAATGAAGGATTAGAGGTGGCCTCTCAGATAAGAGTGATGTTCGCTGAGACCAAAATAATGACTATGCCGGTATATACAGTAGATTGTGGGAAACGCTGCAGGCAGAAAGAAGAGAATGTCAGATGTCCCTGATGTAGGAATGAGCCTAAAAACTGAAGTCATCAAAAAGACACCTGTGTAACTGAAGTGTCCTGGGTGAGGAGAGGAACAGTGGAAGATAAAGCTGGGACAGGATGAAAGATTTTGTCTTTTATCCTAAATAGTCTGGGAAGTCTGTCAAAGCTTATCTAGGGGAGTGATGTGATACAAATCAGGTTTGAGATGTACCAGTCTGCCTGCTTTGGAGAACGCATGGGAGGGAAGCAAGGGTGCAGTCAGGTTTAAATGGGAGAAAAGATTCAACATCGTCACTGTTTGCTGATAACAGCCTTGCCGGACAGTCCAAGAGAATCAGTGGAAAGAATATGAATAGCAATGGGATTGTTCTGTTAGAGGGATAAGAGATGATAATCAATAGCTTTCTTGTACACAAGCAAGAAAAATTAGAAAATAAGAAGCAAATCAATATGCAGCCTCCCCCCCCCAAAAAACACGTTAAGAAGAAATGTGCAAGCTGAAAATAAGTAAAAATCATTTCCTTAAAAGCAGTAAAGAAGGGGAAATAATTAAGAAATATATCTCACAATATTATATGGATGTTAGTTGCTCTGTTTTTATCTGTGAATTTCGAGAAATTTCAACCAAAACTTAAACTGATCCTATAATTCATTTAGAGGAGAAAATGACAAATAATTTGAAAAGAAAACAATACTTAAAAGAGACCTTCCAGGTATGCCTATCCTAGGTCAGTTATGGTAGTAATTAAAAGTGCTATTTTAAGTTCTTTCTTTCTGCTTTTTTTTTTTTTTTGTGAGGGGAATATTTGTTTTACTAACTAAATGTTTGGTATTTTCTGTTCAGGTTTGTTTTGTTTTGTTTTTAATTTTATTTATTTATTTTTGGCTGTGTTGGGTCTTTGTTGCTGCGCGAGGGCTTTCTGTAGTTGCAGCGCGCGGGGTCTACTCTTAGTTGCAGTGCGTGGGCTTCTCATTGTGGTGGCTTCTCTTATTGAGGAGCACAGGCTCTAGGCGCGTGGGCTTCAGTAGTTGTGGCACGCAGGCTCAGTAGTTGTGGCTCGTGGGCTCTAGAGCACAGGCTCAGCAGTTGTGGCGCTCGGGCTTAGTTGCTCCACAGCATGTGGGATCTTCCCGGACCAGGGCTCGAACCCATGTCTCCTGCATTGGCAGGCGGATTCTTAACCACTGAGCCACCAGAGAAGTCCCCTGTTCAGTTTTAATTTTCTTCTTATATCAACATTTAGGATATAAATTTACCTCTACGAGTAGCTCTAATAGAAACTCTAAGGCTCAGAGTATTTTCTGTATCATTTAACTTTAAGCACTTTTTTAAATCCTTTTTATTTAGAAATAATTTAGAAGTTGCAGAGAAGTTCCCCAGGCCCTCTGGGATCGCCCCCGCCTCTGTGCAGTTTGGGTGTCAGGGGTTTGGAAAGAATTCATATTTAGATTTGAGTGTTTATTCCTTCTTCAATTCTCCCACTTCCAGGATTTCCCTTATAAATTTCCAGCTTTTTAAAAAAAAATCCCTGGGAATTCCCTGGTAGTCCAGCGGTTAGGACTCTGCACTTTCACTGCTGAGGGTGAGAGTTCAATCCCTGGTGGGTAAACTAAGATCCTTAAGCTGCTGGGTACGGCCAAAAAAAAAAAGAAGAAAAAAAAATCCCTAAGTTCTGTTCTCTGGCACTTTGAGATGGTAAGGCCTGCTGTTTGCCATTGCCATTGACATAGGTTCCACTGCCATCAATATAGATTCTGCTACCCTAGCTTCAGGCCATAAATCCTTGTGGTTGCACTTTATCAAGTACGTGTAAACTGTCCTTCAATTTCTGTATGTTTGGGGATGCTTTCTGGTTCCTCTAAATAGTCATTTATGAATATTTTATCCGGTTTTTATAATTCTTTATCTGTGGGAAAATCCATTTATTTGTTTTATACTTTAAAAATATTTTCTCACAGGTACTTTCCACTCTATTTTCCTCCGCATCTTTCTTCTCTCTTTCAAGTGGTTAATTTTTATTGATCTCTTTCCAAGTCCAATGACTCTTCTGTCATATTCAGTGATTTTTAAATTTTGGATGTTTGGAATTTTCATTTGGTTCCTTATATAGTTACTATTTTTCTTTATTCCCTTGATCATAGTTATAAAATCTGCTTTAAAATCATTGTTTGCCAATTCCAACATCTGAGTTATCTTGGGTTTAGTCTCCATTGATTATTTTTTATCTTGAGTTTGGGTTACATTTTCTTGTTTCTTTGTATGTTTAGTAATTTTGGATTGTATACTGATACATTGTAGAGGTTGAATTTTTGTTGTGTTTCCCCAAAGAGTATAGGTTATTTTTTCTTCAACAGATAATTTGCCTAAACTTAAACACCATATTCTGAAATCTCAGTTATTTTAGGCTCTGGGGGACTGCTTGGTACCTACCCCATGCATGCACATTCAGGGCTCAGCCAGAGTCTTAAGATAGACGTTGTATCTAAAATTTGTGGTACTGCCTTTGTGGCTCTCTTTTTTTTCAGATTTCCTTTTACTTTGCAGCCTCTGTGGTTATCCTGAATTTTGTCCTTTGGTTCTTTAGACCAGCAGGGCTATGGGGGATTTACTTGGGCTTTAGGCATTGTGCATGGTGCTCAACTACAGCCTGCTCTCAGGAACAGAGCCCATTTTAAAAAAATGGAAAGCCCACACTTCTTCCAAGTGTCAGCCCAGCAGGATTTGCCTGCTGTTGTTCACTCTTTAATGAACTAACTCTGTAGGTGGTCATTAAAAAAAATGGCCACTGGACTTCCCTGGTGGTGCAGTAGTTAAGAATCCGCCTGTCAAAGCAGGGGACACAGGTTCAACCCCTTGTCCGGGAAGATCCCACATGCCGCGGAGCAACTAAGCCCGTGCGCCACAACTACTGAGCCTGCACTCTAGAGCCCATGTGCCACAACTACTGAAGCCCGCACACCTAGAGCCCGTGCTCCGCAACAAGAGAAGCCACCGCAATGAGAAGCCTGCGCACCTCAACGAAGAGTAGCCCCTGCTCGCCACAACTAGAGAAAAGCCCACGCGCAGCAACAAAGACCCAACTCAGCCAAAAATAAATAAATTAATTAATTTTTTAAAAAAAGATATATATGGTGAACTTAGTCAATAAAATTCCTTGCATTCCTGGTCTTACATGGCCATGGTATATTGTTTTCTTACTGCCATGTTTCCAGTATGATTTTTTCTTTGGCCCATGTCTTATGAGAGAGAATGCTTTAAATTTCTAAACGTAAGTGACCCATTTAATCCTGTACTTATTACTGCTTGCTAACACACACATACCTGTTGTATTAACAGGTGTGGGAGAATGCACCCCTGAAATGTATGGTTATCTCAGGGGAGAGACGAATAAGACTAGAAATGAGAGACAGAGGACACAGATGAACTTTTTCCTCTCTATATCTTTGTATTACTTTATTCCTTAATAAGGTATACACATATTAATTTAATAAGTTGGAAGAACAATTTTACTAAATTAATAAAATAAAAATGTCTGTCTGTTATCACAGAATCCCTAAGTGCTGGAATCCCTGACACATGTTTCCACAATACCATTTATAGCCTTTATTCACGGTACGATTTCTGTTTCATTCTATGGTATTTTATACATGCGTCCGCCACACTAGGCCCTCTGCTGTTAGAAACAATGATCCAGGTCAGTTAATCTTTGTATATATGAGTACTGACAACCTATCCTGGCATATAGTAGATGTTTAAGAAGAGTTTTTGAAATGAAATATGAGGCTTTATATCTTGGAGCTTGTGTCCTGGACATATACACTGAAGGATTTGGGAAATGGACTAAATAATGAACAATTTTGCATAGCTGTATGAGCATAAACAGACATATGCCAAGACGGCTACTCTGAGTGGCAATTTTGAGCTCCTTGGTGTAGAGTCCCCTCCCCAGAATTGAAATTTCTATCCTCAGAAAGGGGAGTTCCTGAGGACCCAAGAGTCCCTATCAGAACTGGGAATATTGGAGCAAATCTGTGACTGGTGCTCTCACTCTGAATTCTAACTTCATGACCTTCAGTTTCTTTTCTGAACGGCTTGTTCCCGTGATCCCATGAGAATGATTTTTGGTGACTCGATCCTGAGGCTACTTTTCCTGCTCCAGACTGGGATTGGGGTCCTGGGGAATACCTTTCTTCTCTCAACCTATGCTTCCACATCCTGCACTGGTCATGCCCTGAAGCCCATACACTTGATTCTTACCAACATGGCTGTGGCCAACTTCTTGGTTCTTCTCTTCAAGGGGATCCCCCAGATGATATTTACCTGGGGAGTGACACACATCCTGGGCCACACTCGGTGTAAACTTGTTTATTACATCCATAGACTAGCCCGAGGCCTTTCTCTTTGCACCACTTGCCTCTTGAGCAATTTTCAGGCAATCACCATCAGCCCCAGAACTGGTGGGTGGATGGGGGTCAAGGACAGAGCTTGGAAGAACAGCCATTCTTCCTGCTTCCTGTGTTGGATCTCCAACCTGCTGATAAACATCTTTGTCCCCGTAAATTTAGAGCCTCGTCGGCCTATTCGCAATTCAGCGAAGCTACGGGATTATGGGCTATGTTCTTCTAAAAATCCTGAAATGTCTAGGGCTGCAAAATTCACAATTATCATGACTTTGCCAGATGTTGTGTTCATGGGACTCATGATTGGGGCCAGTGTTTACATGGGCCTTCTCCTACGTAGACACCACCAGCAAGTGAAGCATATTCACACCCTCAGAAATTCTCACAGATTCTCTCCTGAGGCAAAAGCCACTCAAACTGTCCTGCTTCTAGCAATCACCTGCATTCTGTTTTACTTCACCCGTTCTATCCTTACAATCTGTAATGTTGTTTCCAAATCTCACCTCTGGGTGCAGCACACTGCTACCTTTCTGGCAGCATGTTATCCCACCCTCAGCCCCCTGATATTGTTCCTTCAGGATCTCCAAGCGCCAAGATTCTGCTCTTACATGGTGAAAAAAAAATCCCACATGACTAATGGCCCATTCACAACACTTTCTCTTTTCTTCACATCATCTGGTTAATCACTTATTCAAGCAAGAATATATGGATGTCCAGCACATGACAGATATACACCCAAGATACTGATGATGGAAAGATTTGGACGACACTGACTAAGCCGTGTGGAGGCTTCCAGCTTCACTCAGAAGGCAGACAGACAATCAGATAAATACAATAGTGCATAAGTGTTCGTGTTATCTTGATGCTTTGTGATTGTTTTTCCTTTGAAGTCATTGATGGAAGGATGGAAGTGAAGTTGGACAGAAATAAGTTTGGGATATATCATAAATTTAATGGTTTATTAGGGCAATTATTAAATCGGATGCAATATTGTATAGTGATAAGCAGTGCTGGCTTTGTGTGCCAACAATAATTATAGCTCATGGGAAGTAGCTTATTATAAGACAGGGTATTTACCTATAAAATTAATAAATTGTATCCTATTAAATTATTGTGCAAAACTAAATGAGGTGAGGAGGCAGGACTTCCAAAATAGCAGAGGACCTGTGTAAACCCAGTGTTTTATGAAAGCAACATAAATACTGGAAAAATGCAGCTCTATTTACAGTAGCCAGGACATGGAAGCAACCTAAGTGTCCATCGACAGATGAATGGATAAAGAAGATGTAGCACATATATACAATGGAATATTACTCAGCCATAAAAAGAAACGAAATTGAGTTATTTGTAGTGAGGTGGATGGACCTAGAGTCTGTCATACAGAGTGAAGTAAGTCAGAAAGAGAAAAACAAATACCGTATGCTAACACATATATATGAAATCTAATAAAAAACGGTACTGATGAACCTAGTGGCAGGGCAGGAATAAAGACACAGACGTAGAGAATGGACTTGAGGACACAGAGGGGGAAGGGGAAGCTGGGACGAAGTGAGAGAGTGTCATGGACGTATATACACTACCAAATGTAAAATAAATAGCTAGTGGGAAGCAGCCGCATAGCACAGGGAGATCAGCTCGGTGCTTTGTGACGACCTAGAGGGGTGGGATGGGGGGGGTGGGAGGGAGACGCAAGAGGGAGGGGATATGGGGATATATGTATATGTATAGCTGATTCACTTTTTTGCACAGCAGAAACACAACACTGTAAAGCAATTATACTCCAATAAAGATATTTTTAAAAATTAAAAAATACTGGAAAAATGATTAAAGTCAACTTTTTTACGACTCTAGAAATTAACCAAAGGCGTACAAACAACCTGAAGAGCATTTTTAGTCAAGAAAAAAATTTGAACCTCATTAAAAACAGTGGGGTTTGTGGAGTTCTAACTTTGTTTACTCCCATCCCCCCTCCCCAGTTCTGCACTAGCTTTAGAAAAACATCTACCTCACAGCTACAGTAGCCATGAAAACCATTTGTCAAAAAACAGTCTCAGTTGCTTAACACTGTGGTAGCTTAAGGCCGCAAAACCAGTTGGGGAAAACATTAGCTCAGCCAAAATTTTTAAAAGGAATGTCTGAAGAATAAGATGTTCACAAGGAGCTGTTAAACACTCTGACACATTCCTGAGGATCTAAAAGGCCACACACCTACACAGGGATATGTACATGCCCAGAAAAGACCTGAAGGTCACTGGTAATTCACCTCTGGCTGACCTTGAAATCCTGCAGCAGGAAGAGAAGGCTAGGACAGACTTGTAAACCGCCTAAGCATCAAAGTAGTAGTAGAGGGAGGGGATGGGGAATACATTAGGAGTATGGGATTAACAGGTACACATGACCATATAGAAAGTAGATAAACACAAGGATTTACTGTAGAGCACAGGGAACTATATTCCATATCTTGTAATAACATAATGGAAAAGAATCTGAAGCTGTACACCTGACACTAACACAATATTGTAAATCAACTATAGATAAATTTGTTAAAATAATAAAAAATTAAAGAAAAAATAAAGTAGTGGAGCATTAAGGCATAAACTACCCTTGGCAAACGGGGGAGGACTCACTGACTCAGGACAACTAAGGAAGCTGACCAGGCAGAGACTTCAGCGACTGCCCCCTGCAAAGGAAACAGACCAGGAACGTCACTGAACAAACTGCAACAACAGTAACAGCAGTAGCAACGAATTCTGAGGAGAGGGGGCATCTGATACCCAAAGTAACAACATTGTATTTTCTAAAATGTCTAGCTTCGACAAAAAAAAGTGATACACAAAGAACAGGAAAGTATGGCCTTTACACAGGAAAAAAAGCAATCCATAGACACTATCTGAGGGGTCTCGTATGTCAGACTTACTACACGAAGACATTAAATCAGCTATTATAAATATGTTTGAGGAACTAAAAGAAAGCATCTCTGAAGAACGGAAGGAAAGTATGGACAATGATGTGTCAGAATCCCCCCTGTGCCAGAGGCATCATTGGATTCCTCCCTGCCAGATGCTCTTTTCATTGCCCAGGGAATATGTTCTTTGCTGTACAGACCTCAGAACTCCAAAACAGTCAGAACTTCCTTGTGCCCTCAAAAGGGCAATGGGGCTAAGTGAAGACATCAGCAGCTTAGGTCTGGCTAAGGGTGACGTGCAGACAAATGCCGGAGCTTCTGTCGCTGTGGAGATGGAGGGCCCCACCCTCCTGGCACTTGGATGCGTTCATCTACCCAGAAGCTCTCTGTGGTTTATGGATTTTTTTAATAGAGGCTTAATCACATAGGCATGATTAAATTTGATAAAGGGAATTTACAAAACTCTTTGGTGAACGTCATACTTAAAGGAGAAACTTTGAAATCAGGAAGAAGGCTAGAGTGCTGCATCATCACTTCTTTCAACATTGGACTGACGTTCTCACCAGTGCAATTGGTAGAAAAATAAAGATTTAAAAATGTGAAATGATGGGGAAAACTCACTATTTAAGGATGATATGACTGTTTACATAAAAATCTAGAATAATTGTTTTGTGTTCTTTTAGGTGATGGTCAGTCAGGTGAGACCACAAGAAGGGACTCAATAGGTACAGGGGGAAAAAGTTTGTTATACTCACAGGTCATGAGAGACAAGAGTCACTGCATGCTGAGAGGTCACGTCAGAGAGAGCACCAAGGGACCAGGCTCTACCAAGTAGGGGGGTGGAAGCATCCATGGGGAAGTGCCCTTACTGGCGGATCAGGGTGGAGTACACAAGAAAAGACTGGAGGAGATTTCGCTGGTGCATTTGAATGACACTAGGTCACAGGCACGGGAAGGTAGGAAGAGGAACTCGAGGCAGGGACCGACCTTATTGCACTGGTGTACATGGTTGCCTGGTCAGTGTACTCAGAGCTGGTTTGTGGGGATGTTGAGGCAGAGGGAAAATATGAAGTTTTAAACATTTAAATACAACGATCTACACAAAAGCTATTAGAATTAATAAGACAGTTTATCAAGTTTGTTTGGTATAATATCAATATGCATGTTAATTGTATTTCTGTATATGACCAACAAAGGTTAATGAAATTATAAAATACCATTTACAAGAGCATTAAGAATGTCAAGTGTCATGAAATGAATTAAAAAAATGACTTCTATAAGAAACATCAACTTTATTCAGAGACATTAAAGAATAAATGGAATGATACATGGTGTTCATGAATTTTAAGCCTTCATACTATAAATGTCATTACTCAAAAGATTTATAGATTCAATGCAGCCCCAGTACAAATCCCAGACTTTTGTGTGTGTGTGTGTGTGTGTGTGGAAGTTGACAAGTTGAGGTAAAATTTTATGTGAAAATATACAGGGCCAAAAGAACAAAGACACTCTTGTAGAAAAAGAATACAGTAGGCGGCCTTGCTTTATCAGACCTAAGACTTAGAAATGATCCCGTAACTAAAACAGAGTAGTATTGGCCCGGGAATAAACGAGAGAGCAATGGAACAGAACGACATCCTAAATCAGAGCCATACAGACATGGACGCTTGATTTATGATAGAGATGGCACTGCCCAACAGTGTAGAAGAGACTCACTTTAAATAAAGCTGCTGGACAATTATCTATACAGAGGAAAAAAGAAAGTTGATCCCTGTATCACAGTATTCACAAAAACAAATGACTTGTGACTATTCAAGATACACAGAATCCTTCTTGAATGTATTTGTTACTGAGCGGAAGTCCACGTGTCCGACGCACAGTGAGGCCAAACAATACCAAAACGTCGGAGTTTGGAGCAGAGAAAGGTTTATTGCAGGGCCAGGCAAAGAGACCAATGGTTCATGCCATAAAAACCCTGAACTCCCTGAAAGCTTTCAGCAAAACCCTTTTACAGGAAAGGTGAGGGAGGGGTGTGGTTAGCTGTTGCACACTTCTTGCTATCAGATCCCTTGTTCTTGAGGTCAGGTCACGACGTTCCTGGAAACCTCCACCAAAACAAATGTTATTCTCTGTCCTGACAAGAAAGGGCAAGGTCCCAAGGCTCAGCTTTCAGAGGTCCAGGCCCGGGCTAAGAGGAGGGGGTGCCTGCGCAGGCCGCTTACCCTGCCCAGGAGCGCTGGTTCAGCACCCAGACTAGATGCTCCCCCAGTGCCCAGGCCTGGCTGAAGAGGTGGATCTCAGTTGGCGGCGCCCTCAGGGCCAGGCCTCCAGACCCTGCCCAGCTGTCATCACTGAGGGAGCCGGGTGCCCCGGCCCCAGTCAGACTTCAGGCTCCTCTGGCAGCGCAAACAAGGGGCAGGGTCCTGTGGGCTTCGACCCATGGAGATCACAGCCGCCATTAGGTCCCAGAGGCAGGGATGGGGGAGAGGTTCCCGTCCGCTTCAAGGCCCGGGCCCGGCCAGCAGGCGGCAGTGGCGAGGGCTCTCGAGCTCTGCAGGACACAGCGTTCAGACTGTCCCCAGGCCCCCCACCTCACCCGCCAGGCCCAAGGCCAGGGGTCCTCGAGGGCCCCTCGGAGGAGGTCCCCATCGGCCTCTCACCGCACTCTCTTCCGGGGGGTCCGCTGCGAGAGCTGATTGTCGGCTGAGCGGGACCTCTAACCCCTGGAGCTAAGCGCTGCGCGCCCGCTCCGCCTCTATTAGAGTTACCTTGTACCGTGAGACAGAAGTGATACTCCTGGCGGGGACTGTGGTTGCCAGCGTCTGCTCCATAAAACACATCTGCCCCGGTCCTCACCCCCTCACGGTCTCGCGTCACGAAGTACATCCAGAGTGCTCTCCTCGTAACACCTCTGCTCCTTCAGCTACAGCTCTAGCCTCCTAATCCCCACTCTCTCCAACGCTGAACCGGCATCCTGTCTGCAAACGCTCCCCATTTCTCTGTCCCGAAGCCCCAACCTTCCCAACACGGCCACGTCTTTCCTGCGGCATAAAAAGGGATCCGAAAGAGAGTGGGCGGGGCCATTCTGCTTAGGCCTGGCCTGTGATTGGTTTAGCTCCCGGGTCAGGTCGGAAGACTGTAGGCGAGAGTGCTGAAACGCTACTGAACACGTAGCTGAGCGGCTGCAGAGATGGAACAGCCCAGGATGAAAAATCTTGGAGAGAACCGGTTGAATTCGCACCTCTCCGTATTGGTCGGCAGGACGGTCCAAAATGGCGGCGCACGATCCAATATGGCCGCTCCCAACATAATGTAACGACATGGGCGCGGCCATACTGCACGGAACTAACTCCTCCGGGCATCAGAACCCATCGCTCACTTCCAAAGTGGCCTTGAATGCGAGTGATAACAGGGGCCCGCCACTCACGTCAGCGGAAACGGAAGTGGCGTACAAAGCTTGGCTTCCCCGAGCGTACTGTCACAGAATTGGCGTTTGAGGCTACGTGAGATTGCTGCGAGTGGATTTAAGAATCCCGCGTGGTGGGAATTCTGTGACTTGAGATGTGGTTTGTGGTGGGTACACGTGGAGGATTGTTGTTGAAGGCGGCCTCGGAGTTTTGGGGGCGTTGTGGGTGGCTTGGGCCAGCATCAGTGTTGAGGAGTGGGTTGAGGAAGTAACGAGACACCATTGCTGTTGACAGTGACAGGTCGGCGCCGGATCGCCGCCCCCGCCCCCGCCCCCACCCCAGGCGGTGGAAAGAGGCGGTGGAAGAGCCGATGATCAAAGGGGTCCATCTGGATTGGTTGGTGAGGATAGGGCTTGGGGGTTAGTCACCTGGGATTCCTGTGGTTGGAATTTGAGCTTCGGAGGGGCCAGTGGGTGAAAAATAGATGTCTGGGGAGCTGTGAATGGGTGCGACAGCGAAGTGCAGGTTGGGGAGCTGTGTGGGTATCCTTAGGAGAGGTTGAGGGGGGTTGGGACATAAAGAGGCCTCAGGTGGACAGACATTTGGGTGTGTGCTGAGCATTGGGGTATTATATTTCCCAACGTTTTATACTGGAGAATTTCAAGCATACAGAAAAGCCGAAAGAATAGCCAAATGTTCTGCTGTATACCTGCCATCTAGATCCATGAATTGTTAAAGTAGTGCCCATGAATACTTAAGAGTTTACGTGTGTTTGTACGCGCTTGAAATCAAGTTAATCCTAGCTTTTTATGTCAATTCTGCCACTTGTTTCTGTGACTTTGGATAAAGTACCAAGTTCTGTAAGTCTGTTTTCCCATTCAAACAAATTGATTTCTGCCTCACCAGTTCTCACGAAGGCCCTGTCTTCATGACCTCATCTAACGCTTATTACCTCCCAAAGACCCCATTTACAAATACCATCACATTGAAGCTTCAGCGTATGAATTTGAGGGACACAAATATTAAGTCCATATAACAAGTAGGTATTTGACAGAAGGTAGCTATTATTATTCAAATGTATACCTTTCTAATGGGATTTTTTTCTACTCAAAACAATACTTTCAACTTATTTTTATTAAGTTAGAATAATAAATAATAAAATCCTCTTCCTATGTGAATTTATATATGATATTAAATGGAGCTCTCTAAGTTTTTTAAATCAGAATATCATTGTATGTTTATTATCAGTAAAAAGCAGGAAATAAAAATCACCCTCGGAGAATTCCCTGGCCCCGGGTTTGATCCCTGGTCAGGGAACTAAGATCCCACAAGCCGCAGGGAGTGGTAAAAAAAAAAAAAATTAACCCCCAATTTACTATCTGTAAACTACCTGTAATGTTTTGAAATGTATTTTTAAACTGAATTATATATTATGGATATTTTTCTGTTTTTAATTTATAAAAGTAGGTCAAATTAAATGCATATTTCAGAGGCTTCTGATTTAGTTTTACCAAACTTCCCCAATAACTTTCTATTCTATAATGCTTCTACACACAGTGTGCCAGATTTTTCTACATCTTTAGCAACAATGGGCATATCATCCTTCTATTCTTTTCTAATATGATAGCCCAATTTAGAAATTTGATTACCTTGGCTTTTCTTTATAATTTTGTTTAATGAATGTCATGTTTGATCATTGGAAAATGGGAAAGTCCTCCATCCTTGTTCCATCTTCTGAGTCCCACCGAACCATCCCAAGCTTTGGAACCACTATTCACAAATTAGAATGTATTATTCCCTTGACTTTTATAGTTTTATCACATGTATATGGATACCTTAAAAGTGCACTCTAGTTTTTCTTGGTTGTAAGTTTTATAATAAGGATATTATTATGTGGTCTTCTGAAGGTTGCTTTTCTTTTCTTTTTTTTTTTAATTAATTTATTTATTTTTGGCTGTGTTGGGTCTTCGTTGCTGCATGCAGGCTTGCTTTAGTTGCGGGGAGCGGGAGCTACTCTTCGTTGTGGTGCACGGGCTTCTCATTGCGGTGGCTTCTCTTGTTGCTCTATGCGCACGGGATTCAGTAATTGTGGCACGCGGGCTCAGTAGTTGTGGCTCCTGGGCTCTAGAGTGCAGGCTCCGTAGTTGTGGCGCATGGGCTTAGTTGCTTCACGGCATGTGGGATCTTCCTGGACCAGGGCTCGAACCCGTGTCCCCTGCATTGGCAGGCGGATTCCTAACCACTGCGCCACCAGGGAAGTCCTGAAGCTTGCTTTTCTTGACTTATTACGTATGTGTGATTTATCCACGTTGGAGGTAGGTTTGTTTCATTAATATGAATTCCATTGCATAAATACAACATACCATTCTCCTGTTGTTGGACATTTATATTGTTTCTGGGTTTCAGCTACTGCAAGTAGTGAAGTTCCGAACATTCTTATGTCTCCCAGTTGATGTGAGAATTTGTTAGTCTAGGGTGTATACCTAGAAATGAAATTTCTAATATAAAGTAGATGAATTTTTACCTAGAAGGGAAAGTCAAATTGCTTTTGTACCACCTTAACTCTCTCATCAGCAATGTATAAAAGTGCCTTTTGATCCATAGGCTTTCCAATACTTAGTATTTTCATTCTTGCTTTTTGACCATCTTGTGAGTATAGAAGACATCTATCTCATTGTGGTCTCCATATGCACTGTTCTTGTCACTAACATGGTTGGTCATCTTTTTTGTATGTTCATTGGCCAATTTTAAACCTGAGAAGTTTGTCTCTTCCTAACTCATATTTAGAAAGTAGTCCCATATATGGAATGCTAGTCTTTTGCTGGTTATTTTGTAATAAACCATTGGCAGTCCTTTGTCTCCTGTTCCTGGGAGGTAGCCTCTAGATTGTTGGAATATCCTGAATGATAGAGATGACTGCATTATTCATGGTGGGCCCTGATAGTTTGTGCTAATGAGGCAACTCATGGTGAGTCTGTAGTTTATGCTAGTGAGATGATTCAGGTTGGAGCTGTTTATGCCAGAAAGACCAACCAGGTGATATCAGCCCAACCTCCAGGAGGGTAGAGGTGCTGGAGGTTGAGTTCCATGGCCAATGATTAGATCCATCATGTGTATTTAATGAAACTCTAATACAAACTGTAAACACTGAAGCTCAGGTGAGTTTCTGTGGTTGGCAATACCCTGCATGTTGTCACACATAGATATGCTGGATGAGCAACGGGTCCTGACTCCAAGAGGAAAGGACAGTGGAAGCTTCTGGTTTGGGACCCTCCCAGACCTCACCCTATTGTGTCTCTCCATTTGACTGGTTATAATTTGTATTCTTTTGGTGTAATAAAACTTTATTCTTGTACATTTCCCCCTCAGGTACCTTATACGTTTTGTTGGTATTGTGAATAGTGTTTTTTCCTTTTAAATCTTACTGTTGTTTGAATATGAAATTGCAGTTAATGTTTATGTTGATCTTAAAGCAGTTGCATAGTGACAGTCTTGCTTCTTCTTTTCCATTCCTTCCATTTATTTTCCCCATTTTACATTTAGCCAAAATGTGATACAGTTTTGTCTAAATGTTCTGAGAATCCTTGTCATGTCCCTAAGTTTAAAGAAATGCCGTGAATTTTTTTTTTTGTAGATACTCTTTTATCAAGTTAACAGAGTTCTTGTCTATTTCTAGTTTAATAACATTTTTAAAAATTGTGGGTGGCTATGATATCTTATTACATGTCTTTTCTTTATCTATTGAGATAACAAAATAGTTCTTTCTACACTCTTCTTGCATTCCTGGAATAAAGTTATCTGTGCATTGTATAATTCTTCCTATGTTGTTTTCTTAGTATTCTTCCTCTCTATCAGTGAACATGGTTTCCTCATCTTTTAAATATTTAGAATTTTTATACTAAGTTTATAAATGAGATTGGCCTCATTTCTTTGGCCACAAATTTCTTTCACATATTGTCCTTGAAATCCAGATCTGTTTTCTTCAGCTCTCTGTCCGCCTAAGACAGTGTTGCATTGTCCTTCGGAGTTCTCAGCAATGTGATACTGAGAGTAAGTTGCATTAATATATTTCTCGGGTGTCCTGGCATCTCTAAGTTATTCTCAGTGTTAGAATTAATTTTTCAGCACCAGAGTTAATTATTTAACAGTCAGCACTGATTAGAGTTGCCAAGCGATCCAGCCGGGGTTTTGAGTGAAGATGAAGTCTCAAAAAGTGACATGAATTTGAGATTTCAGTTGAGACTCCATTGCAGAGTTTAAGGTCATGGATTTTGTCTTCAGAGGCAGACAGCCTGTATTTGTTTTGCTTTTTGTAGGCAAGAGGTTAGTTTAACTGAGGTATAATTTATGTACAATATAGAGATTATCATACTAAATGAAGGAAGCCAGACAGAAAAAAGACAAATATCATATGATATCGCTTATATGTGGAATCTAAAAAAAAAAAAAAAGATACAAATGAACTTATATACAAAACAGAAATAGACCCATAGACGTAGAAAACAAACTTATGGTTACCAAAGGGGAGCAGGGGATAAATTAGGAGTTTGGGATTAACATATACACACTACTATATATAAAATAGTTAACCAACAAAGACCTACTGTATAGCACAGGAAACTATACTCAATATTTTGTAATAACCTATAAGGGAAAATAACCCGTAAGTTATATATATAACTGAATCACTTTGCTGTACACCTGAAACTTACACAACATTGTAAATAACTATACTTCAATTTAAAAAATTTATATACAGTAACATTCACCAGTTCTTCAGGTATAATTTGATGAGTTTCACAAAGGTATACCATTCTTTAACCATCACTCGAATCAATGTATAGAACTTTCCCATCAACCCCAAAAGTCCCCTTGTGCCTCTTTTCATTGAGACCATACCCCCATCCCCTGTTCCCTCACCATCACATGCTTTCCATAATTATATATGTTCTAAAACTTCATACAAATTGAATGATACAGTAAGAGGTCATTGATGTCTGACTTCTTTCACTTAAAATAATGCTTTTGAGAGTCATCCATGATGTTGCATGTATCATTAGTTCATTCCTTTCTGTCACTGAGTAATATTCAGTGGTACAAATAAGCCACGATATTATCTATTCCCCAGTTGATGGATGTTTTGGATTTGGGGGAGTAGGTTTTGGATATTTTGAATGAAGCTGTAATGTACATTGATGTACCAGTCAAAGTGGTTGTACCATTTTGTCATTTTATATTTTCACCAGCAATGCATGACAGGTTTTTTTTTTTCTTCTTTACATCCTTGTCAGTACTTGGTATATTCAGTCTTTTAAATTATAGCAATTCTAGCAGGTTTATAGGAATATTTTATCTAGGTTTTAATTTGCTTTTATTGTGCAACTTAAAGCAACTTTTCATATGCTTATTTGCCATCTCTTTTTTTTTTTGATGAAGTGTCTGTTTGAAACTTCTGTTCCTTTTTATTGGATTGTCTCTTCTTTTATTAAGTTGGAAAAGTTCTTCATATTTTTAAAATAGAAGTCTTTTAGTCAGGTACATGCTTTGTTAATATTTTCCTCTAGCCTGTGGCTTGATCCTTCTTCATTTTTTAGCAGTGTCTTTTGAATATCACAAAGTTTTAGTATTGAGGAAGTCCAATTTATCAACTTTTTCTTTTATCATGCATTTTGTGCCCTGTTTAAGAAATCTTTGCCTCACTTAAAATTTTTCTATGCTTTCTTCCAGAAGTTTTATAGTTTTAACCCTTACATTTATAATCCATTTTGAGTTAATTTTGGTTTGAGGCAAACATGAATATCCTATTTGTTTCAATGGCACTTGTTAAATATTTTATTATTATTTTTCTCATCATGCTCATGCTTTTCTCTTGTGGAATATGTGGAATATATACACATTCCATATTATATATATATGTGTGTGTGTGTGTGTGTGTGTGTGTGTGTAATTTTAAAGAAATGTACTAGTCTGCCCATTCTATCCCTTTTGTCATTTTGGTCTGTCTCTCTAGCTTGAACTTTCCTTGGCTTTGGGTCATGTTTTTTTGTTTCTTTGCATATCTGGTAATTTTCGATTGGATATCAGATATTGTCAGTTTGATATTGTTGTTTACAGGATTTTCTTTTATTCCTTTAACTACTTTTGAGGTTTGCTCTGGCATGTAGTCAAGTTACTTTGAAAAGGTTTGATTCTTCCGAGGCTTTCTTTTCAACTTTCTTAGGTGGGGCCGAAAAAGTCTTTTGTCTGTGATTACTCTGTACCTATTACTGAGGCAGTGCTCTTCTGAGGCCTCTGAAGTCCTGGTGGAAGGTCTTTCTACCCTGGCTAGTGGGAATGCTCAGTATTCCTGATCTTGTGTGAGCTCCAGGAATTGTTCCACCTCCTCCTTTCCAGGGGCCTTAGTAATTTCCTCAGTTCACCAATTTTTAGCCAGAGACTCAGAGGAACCCTCTGCATATCTACAGAGTGACTTTTCTCTCTTTTTTCTGAGGTACTGCCTGGCAGACTCTAGCCACCTTTGCTTCTCAGACTTGAAATTCTGTATCATTAACTCAGCAAGACTGCTGGACAGTTTTGGGGTTCCTTCTCCCTGTGATCTGAGCTGGAAAGTCTCTCCAGGCAGTGAGCTGCAGCACAGACTTCTCACCTTGTTTGTTTCCCTTTTTCTCTGACTTCTGGGTCTTAAAATAGTTGTTCTAGATATTTTTCCTACTTTTTGTGTTGGTTGGTTAAGATGAAAGGATAATTCTGGTAGTTCTCCTTAGACTCAGGGGATTTATTGATTCTGGGGGTTTGAGTTTTAGTCCTTTCTCTGCCAGTTACTAGCTGTTGGGTTTTAGCTAGGTGCTTAACCTTTCCTCTGTTAGTTTTCTCTAAAATGGAATAATGATCATCTGTACGTTATAGGCTTGTTGTGAGGGTTAAGTGAGAAAAGAACATACTTGAAACAGTTCCTTGCACGTATTGGAACTTGCTTTTATCATTACTTCCATACTAAACAAATCTTTTCTTGAATCCATAGATGCCGGCTTCCTAGAATAAGGCCACTCCTATAAAGGAAAAAAGTAGGTCTCAAGCCCGGAAATTCATCCTTGCTAAGGATACCCTTGATGAGACACCATTACCAGGATTTCAGGACAGATCCTAAATGTGGTGGCCACTTCCTAAAAGCTGTTAAAAATGACCAAGTCCCAGGTGAGCTGTTTGGTTTTTTCCCCAGTTTGTTTTGCATTTTTGATTTTTGGAGTTTTATTAAAATGTATCCAATCAAAGATAACAATATATATAGATACATTGTGGCTAGGAGGGACATGCTTAGATTGGGAGATAGAATGAATGATCCAGAATAGCTAATCAGGAAGGGAAACTCATCTGCATGTCATAGGGTCCTGCAAGGTGCTGATAATTAGAACATTGCCACATAAGCAGCAGGATCCAGAAGTGGGTTGCCTACATTTCTCTGTTAATACTGGAAACCATCACAAAAGATAAAAATGTGTTGCAAGATTTACTTTGTATTTAAGAAGGAAGCACATGAATTCAGTAAAGATTTCCTGGACATTTAAGTGTGAAGATGGGTCTTTCTGTTACTTTTTTCTCATCCAGACAGTGGACCCAGTGAAAAGTCATCTTCCTGAGGAAATGTGGGAGGTATAACAGACACAGACAGAAAACTTTAAAAATCCCTTACCTATTAAAAAAAGATAATAGTAGTGCTTACATAAAGGTTACTGTGCAGATCATTGTGTTACTGTATGTAAGATGCTTAGAACGATACATAGCACACAGTGAAAGCTTTGTGTTTGCTTTTTTTGAGTATTGTGATTTAATACGTAGTCCGATTTCTAACAGGCAGTTCTGAGCGTAGCATACTTTTGTATATGAAAAACACTGCAGTGGCTACCAAGTGTCTGCAGGACATGTGCATTCTTGATCCAAGACGTGTTCCTGCCTGTCACCTGGGCATCTGTCCCTTTCAGCCTCTTCTCCTGTCCCTTTGAACTATATGCAGTTCTTTGAACTCAAATAGATCAGAAGGCATTTGACGGCAGGACCATGCTCTATTTCCTTTTTTAATGCAAAATGTATAGTAAGTAACATTAAATGCTTGTAAGGTGGGTTACAGATTGTCTTTAGGTAGTTTAAAGTTTCAATGACATTTTACATTGGGTAAGTGAGTGAGTGAAGAAGTGAATGAAGAATGCACAAAGAAAGGAGAGCTTTAATGAATTTAGCCCACAGAGTGTCAATCAAAACTAGGTACAGAATGATATATGTTTATAAATTTTCATAGTAAAAATAGAATAATATCCTATAGATCGTTACTATTTTATTCCATTATATTAACTCCAGATTAAAAAGGATTATGTTACAACAGGGCTTATTGTCATTCAATGATGTGGCTGTGGATTTCACCTGGGAAGAGTGGCAGCTGCTAGACACTGTTCAGAAGAACCTCTACCGGGATGTGATGTTGGAAAATTATAGCAACCTAATGTCATTGGGTAAAGACAACTTTCCTAAATATCTCAGCGTAAGCCCATTTATTGCCTGTCTTTATTCCATTGCTACAATTTATGCATACTCTGATATCGTCAATGATTTTGGACTTGGACTAGTATAGGTAGGTAACAGAGCTTATTTTATTTAGTATCATACAGTGACTGTACTTAATTTCATTTTCCAAGTGAAAAGTTTCAATTTTTCTGAGATTTAAACTATACATTCCCTGAAACAGAACTTTTCCTCACAGGACCCAATACTGCTCAGATTCTCTGTGATTACCCGCCTTGACAGGTTATCAAGTTACCAAGCCAGAACCAGTGATGCACTTGGAGAAAGGAAAAGAAAAAGAAAAAGCAGTAGTAGAGAGGGAATTCCCAAGTCAGTGTGGTCCAGGTGAGTGAAACCAATGCAGTGGGAGTTCGCGGAAGCAAAGTAACAGTTGGTCATTGTTGGGTTGGGAACTTTGTTATTTTAATATATTATTTTAATTGAAGTATATTTAATTTACAATGTTATATTAGTTTCAGATGTACAGCAGAGTGATTCAGTTATATGTATATATATATATATATATATATATTCTTTTTCAGATTCTTTTCCATTATAGGTTATTACAAGATATTGAATATAGATCCCTGTGCTATACAGTAGGTCCTTGTTGTTTGTGTATTTTATATATAGTAGTATGTATCTGTTAATCCCAAACTCCTAATTTATCCCTCCCCCCATTTTAATATTTTTTTCTCATAGTCTCTGAACCTTTAGAAGTGACTTTGAATGAAAAGAAGTCTTCAGTATGAATGTTGCCTGCTTCTCTTACTACCCTTCCATATATGACTCTCTTTTGCTAGCCACCTAGGAGGAGACTTACCTCCTTGTATCTACCCTGGGTCAGATCTTTGCCTAGTTCATTTGGTCTTTCCTTTTTTGCTTAGTTGTTCTTTTAGCATAGCTCATTAGACACAACCAACCTCTTTTACCTTTTATCCATATTCATATACCTCTTCTATTTTGCTTTCAAATATTCATAGATTTGTTCCAATGTTTGATGACACCCATGTCCTTCAGTTCATTACTTATTACTGTTTCTTTTATTGGGTGCCTCAGACTTACGTTGTGCACCTGCTGTACCACTTTCTCCATCTCTTTGGATATTGACTTGAGATTTCATCCCTCTCCATTTCATGATAATGGTAGTATTCATTGATTTTTTTCTAGAAGTAATGTGGCAAGTTTATGATTGGCATCGGGAAGATAACGGGAAGGGTGGACCTGTGGAGAGAGACCATGAAAACAATGCATTGGGAAAAATATTTCCTTTGAGCAAAAACTTTGTTTCATTTACACAAAGACCCCATAAATGTGTCTCAAGAGGAATAAGTTTGAAACAAAATTCAGACCCAAGTTATCAGAGTAAAAGCTATGCAGAAATGAACTCTGATGAGTTAAATGGTTATGGGAAGTCATTTTTCCATACTCTACATGAAACCTCCCACCCTCGAGCCCAGTACTATGAACATAATTTATGTGTGAGGTCTTTCAGCACAGTAACAAATCTTAAAAGACATCACAGAATTCACACAGAAGGGAAACCTTACGAATGCAGTGAATGTCCCAGATCCTTCAGGTATAAGTCAAAGCTCATAATACACCAGAGAACCCATACAGGAGAGAAGCCATACAGATGCAGTGAATGTCAGAAAGGTTTCAGTACAAAATGTCATCTCACTCTGCACCAGAGAACTCATACAGGAGAGAAACCGTATGAATGTATCGAGTGTCAGAAATCCTTTAGAACAAAATATCATCTCATTCTACACCATAGGACTCATACAGGAGAGAAACCCTATGAATGCAAAGAATGTGGAAAAGCTTACAGGGAAAAGACGAAGCTCAGATTACATTACAGAACACATACAGGAGAGAAACCTTTTGAGTGTAGTGATTGTGGGAAAGGTTTTATGCAAAAGTCAAACCTGATTATCCATCAAAGAATCCATACAGGAGAGAAACCTTATGGATGTAAAGAATGTGGAAAGGCCTTCTGTAGTAAGTCTCAGCTTGTTGTTCACCAGCGAAATCATACAGGAGAAAAATCCTATGAATGCAGGGAATGTGGAAAAGCCTTCAATAAAAACTTACACCTCATAACACATCAGAAAATTCATATCAGAGAGAAACCTTATGAATGCAGTGAATGTGGAAAAGCTTTTGTACACACATCACAGCTCATTCTACATCAGAGAAATCATACAGCAAGAACACCTTATGAATGTGAGGGATGCGGGAAAGCCTTTAATAAAAAGTCACACTTCATAACCCATCAGAGAATTCATACGGGAGAGAAGCCTTATGAATGCAGTGAATGTGGGAAGGCTTTTATAGACAAGTCACAGCTTATTGTTCATAGAAGAACTCATACGGGAGAGAAACCTTATGAATGCAAGGAATGTGGGAAAGCCTTTAATAAAAAGTCATCCCTCATAACACATCAGAGAATTCATACGGGAGAGAAACCTTATGAATGCAGTGAATGTGGAAAAGCTTTTATAGACAAGTCCCACCTCATTGTCCATCAGAGAACTCATACAGGAGAGAGACCCTATGAATGCAGTGAATGTGGAAAAGCTTTCATACGAAAGGCAATGCTCATTGTCCATCAGAGGACACATACAGGAGAGAAACCCTTCGTATGCCTTGAATGCCAAAAAGCCTTTAGCAGTATGGCAATGCTCAGTAGACATCAGTTGATTCATACAGGAGAGAAACCCCATGGATGCAGTGAATGTGGGAAGGCTTTCCGCCAAAAAAGCCATCTTATTATCCATCAACGATGCCATACTGGAGAGAAACCCTATGGATGCATTCCATGTGGTCAAATCTTCAACCAGAAGTCACAGCTCATTAGACATCAGAGACATCACACAGGAGAGAAACCATATCAGTGCACTCAATGTGGGAAAGCCTTTTTTGAGAAATCATACCTCAGTGTCCATCAGAGAAGTCATGCAGGGCAGAAACCTTATCAATGTGGTGAGTGTGGGAAAACTTTCTCTGTCAAGTTCTTTCTCACTTCACATGAGGAAATTCATACATGAAAACAATCCCAGGAACACAGCACTGGGAAGACTTTAGTGAGATGCCAGATCTCCCTGAAGATAAGAAAATTCACACGAGAGTCACCCTATGAATGCAGGGAAAGTTAGGGTACTTTTCCATTAATTTTGGCCTTTGTAAGTTTCAAAACTTACCCAGAAGAGAAATTTTTTAAATGCAGTGAATATAGGAAAATTATCTACTACCAATGTAGCCTCATATTTCATGAGAAAAAAGGCAGTATGAATGAAAAGTTGAAATCTCTTCTTGAGAAGAGATCCCATTATACATCGCACAAAATGAAACCTTTGGGTACAACAAATGTTTTTGATAGGCTATCGTAAAGTAGCCAGTTTTCACTGTGGAAAAAAATCTCACAAATATTGTGAATTCTTGAGTAGCTTCCAAACAAATGAGTTTTCATACCAAGGAATACAGATGGCTGAAGACTTGTGATAAGGGATGCCTCTGGCATGAAGTCCAAACTTATCATGCATCAGATAATATTTTTTTAAGGAGAATTAGTAGAGTGTAATGATGGTGGGAAAGTTTATTTACATATAAACAACTTTATAATAAAAATTTTGATCATCGTATTACCATGTATTTATAGAAAATGTAACACAAAGTAGTCAGTTAGGAAGAGCAGATAACTTTAGCATGCCAAAGGACACTTTGTTTCATGTTTGAATATATTGCATAGTCAAAGAAGTAAATTAAGAAAGGTCCCAGATGTATGTATTTGCTTTGTATCTGAGTATTTTTGTAGAACATGTATATGATGATTTTCAAATTTCACAAGGTATTGAAAGTTGTGTACCACGAAATTCTTGTTCCAGTTTGTATGTCTAATATCTACCAAAAATGTCAACATAGTGAAATATATAAATCACAAGGGAAGTAATTCAGCTTAACATTAAAGAAGACTATAACACCATTTACACCTTTTTGGTTTTTGTTTTACTGTTACTGGTATTGTAAATGAATCTGGTACTTTTCAGCCCTTAGGAATGATAAATTTTTTTAAAACAAATTGTCTTCTGGTTGTCACTCAGAAAACAAAAAACAAAACCCAAAAAAAACCCCATTACAAATATTGAGGTTTAAGAGTGATAAGTAATCACAACTCTTCTGTCCCCAAATGAGTTCTGAAAAACTGGAAGCAGCTACTATTTTCAAAGAAATGAAGATTAAAATGTCTCTTGTCTTGGTGGTTGTGCTGAAATGGGGAATGAATATGGCTTAGACTTATAGCCAGACGTGCTTGCCACGGCTTTCCTCCATGAAAACCTAGTTTATTTGTTTCCTAGAGCTGCTGTAACAAAGTATACTATTAACTGAATGGGTTTAAACAACAGAAATTTACTACTGTCTCAGTTCTGGAGGCCAGAAGTCCAAAGTCAAGGTGTCATCAGGGCCATGCTCCCTCTGAAAACTGTTGAAGATTCCTTCCTTGCCTCTTCCTAGCTCCTGGTGATTTATGGGCAACTATTGGCTTTCCTTAGTCTGCAGCTGTATAACTCCAACCTCGGTCTTTGTCATCACATGGCATACTCCCTGTGTGCCTCTGTGTCTCCACATGGCCAACTTCTAAGAACACCAGTTATTGGATTTGGAGCCCACCCTACTCCAGGATGAGCTCATCTCAACTAAACTCCATCTATAACAACTCAATTTTCTGAGGTACTGGAGGTTAGGACTTCAACATACTTCTTTTCGGATGGGGGGAGTGGATACACGATTCATCCAAAACTCCTAGTACAATTGACCCTTGAACATTGCAGGGGTTAGGGGCGCTGACCCCCTATGCAGTCGGGAATCGTTATATAACTTTTGACTCCCCCAAAACTTAACTACTAATAGCTTTCTTTGATTGGAAGACTTACCAATAACAAACAGTCGATTAACACATATTTTATATGTTATCTGTATTATATACTGTATTCTTACAATGAAGCTAGAGAAAAGAAAATGTTATTAAGAAAGTCATATAAGGGGGAATTCCCTGGTGGTCCAGGGGTTAGGACTCGGTGCTTTCACTGCCGTGGGCCCAGGTTCAGTCCCTGGTCAGGGAACTAAGATCCTGCAAGCCACACGGCGCGGCCAGAAAGAAAAGTCATAGGGAAGAGAACATACGTTTAAAGTACTGCACTGTATTTATCAATACCATAAGTTTACATCATCCGTTTACAAGCTGAATCATCTGTCAGTATCTACATCAATGTTATATGATACAAAACACTGTAGATGTTATACATATTACTAACACTAAGCATCAAAAATGAAAAAGTAATGTGAAAAAATTCACTTATTTACAGGTATGACAACTCATACATTGATAATGAAGAAGTAACAATAATATTTTATCATCTTGGGCACACTATTGTTCAACTGTGTTTTTCCCTCACCTGTTATTTATCCTAGTGTTCATAGGCACACATTTTTTTTTTTTTTTTGGTGGGGCATATATCTAGGAGTGGATTTGTTGGGCCATAGAGTGATTTTTAAGACTTTAAAGTGGAAAATGTAAAAATATGCAAGAGTAGAAAGATTCAAAAATTTTAAACATTTTTTGATTTCACTGATTGCCTTTCCTCCCCCCGCCCCAGGAATATTTTTAATCAAATGTCATATAGTATAATTTCCTCCTTAAATACTTTAATATGTATCTGTAACAGATAAGGATTTTAAAAAGACTATAGTCACCATTATACTCAACAAAATAGACAGTATTTCTTGAATATATTCAGGTTCTCCTATAGTGTGTGTGTGTGTGATTTATTATAAGGTATTGGCTCACATGATTATGGAAGCTGAGAATTTGGAGGTGGAAAGGGTGGGGAAGACTTCTTTCTGAGAGATTAATAATTCTGTTAACTGTTCCTGAGAAACTCACCTCATCGAAAGAATAAACTATTGACAGCTTAACTTGCCCACATCTGCCAATTCAAGACCTGAGTAGCCCCAGAGGGCCTTGAACAAGATATTGGGGACAACAGCCTTTCTGTCAAAGTTTATTTTGCTTGAAGAAGACCATTTGTTCTTGGGTGTGGGCTATAAAGATGTTTCTGTGTTTGCGAGATCTACCATTAATTCTTATTCTGTTGTAAAGAGAACATTTATTCAACTGCTAATAATCGGAGGAATCTTGTTGCATATTACAATTACCAGGAAGTTTTGTGAATAAATACAGGTTCCTGGGACTTCCTTGGTGGCGCAGTGGTTAAGAATCCGCCTGCCAATGCAGGGGACACGGGTTCGAGCCCTGGTCTGGGAAGATCCCACATGCCGCGGAGCAACTAAGCCCGTGAGCCACAACTACTGAGCCCGCGTGCCACGACTACTGAAGCTCGCGCGCCTAGAGCTCGTGCTCCGCAACAAGAGAAGCCACCGCAATGAGAAGCCCGTGCACCACAACGAAGAGTAGCCCCCGCTCGCCACAACTAGAGAAAGCCCACCTACAGCAATGAAGATCCAACACAGCCAAAAATAAAATAAATTAAGAAAAAAAATTCAGGACTTCCCTGGTGGCACAGTGGTTAAAAATTATCCTGCCAATGCAGGGGACACAGGTTCAAGACCTGGTCTGGGAAGAGCCCACATGCCGCGGAGCAACTAAGCCCGTGTGCCACAACTACTGGGCCTGCACTCTAAAGCCCGCGAGCCACAACTATTGAAGCCTGTGCACCTAGAGCCCGTGCTCCGCAACAAGAGAAGCCACGGCAATGAGAAGCCCGCGCACCGCAGCGAAGAGTAGCCCCCGCTCGCCTCAACTAGAGAAAAAGCCCTCGCACAGCAACGAAGACCCAACGCAGCCAAAAATAAATAAGTTTATTAAAAAAAAAAAAAAAAACAGGTTCCTGCATTAAGCACCAGACTTTATGAATCAGATGCCTTGATGCTGCAGTGACCTAACCCATATTTTATTTTATTTTTAATTGTTTAATTTTTATTTTTTATTGGAGGATAGTTGATTTACAATATTGTGGTCTAACCCATATTTTAAAAAAATACCTCCCCAAGCGATTCTGTTGGAACAGTATCAGTTGTAGATCCAACATTTGGGAAACAGTTATCTAGATGGTATTTGGAGCTGGGAGGGGCCTGAGATGGGAATGTGAGGGGGAAAAACACAGTTGAAGAATCCACAGCGTTCCAAGATTATGAAGCATTTACACAGATTTTCTTTTATCTTGTAGCAGTGGTAACTCTTAGGGTGGGATGAAATACAGGAGAGATCTCCAGTCTCTGGAATGTACGTTCTGGAATGAAGGGGACTTCCTGGATTAAAAGCAAAACAGAAAACAAAAAAGTTCCTTGGATAAAAACAGCAAGGTCCTACTGGGACACACAGGGAACTGTACTCAATATCTTGTGATTAAACCATAAAGGAAAAGAAAAAAAAGTTCCTCATTCAGATGGTCCCAGAAATTCGCTCTAGAAGCTCCCAGGGAAAATAATCTAAGTCTCCCAAAAGTCCTCTCCCAATGAGGGTCAGAGAGCTGGGGATGAGGCGACTCCCATTTCCTTGCTTTCTGTTTTAGGCAGCCACGAGGTGGAGCTCGATTTCATTAGTTTTTCATTATCATTTGGGACAAACTGAACGATACCAAAGCCAGTCATGCCAGGATTGTTTACTGCTGCTGCTTTTTGACCCCTCAGCTCTGTCCTAATTATGTACTGATGCGATACAACCAGTTGCCTCTCATTGCTTAGAATTTACTCGCATCTAGCTGGAAGGATGGCTGCCAAAAGCATTGTTTCAGGCGGATGAATTTCCACTCACTTCTGGCCATGAAGGAGAGGGGTGAATATCGAGTAGGAAGCTGGCAGTCTCTACCACATCCTACTCATTTGTCTACCCCACACCCCTGTATACTCTTCTCCCCAAACAGAAGTAGTCCCATCCTTCCCAAGGGAGACAGCTCCAAAGTTTTATTTTGGAGTTTTAGACTCAATCAGGTCTAGAAATATTTGTAGCGAGCAGTCCATAAACTTTAAAAGAATCCTCAGAGACCCAATATACAATGGTGCAATGAGAATAGGCATCCACAATGAAAACTTCCAATGAAGAACAGAAAACTGGGGAGGATACAGCAGGCGCTATTCTATTGCAACCAAGGCCAATGGGCAGGAATAGTGAGAGTTCCCTGTCCTGGAACTCAATTTGGAAGCACTCGTTCTCCTATCTAGAGGATGTACACCATCCTTCATGACTCCTGGCTTTGCCCTCTTGTCTTTATTAGTTGTTCCTTATTTTCTATGGTCACATCTTAGTTGGGCATTGAAGAGTATACATTTCTTGGGAATTAAAAAGCATTTCTAAGAGTCAAGAATGCAAATGAGATGGGTAAACTTCTTTGCCTTAAAAATGCAAAAACTTTAGGGGTGACATGAGGGGAAGGGAGAAAAAAGGATGACTGAGTAAAAACAGTGGAGTGGGTGAAGGACTTTTGATAACAAGACTAGCTAATATTCATTTTGAGTTCTTTCTTTTGCCAGCTCATCAGGAGTGTGTTATATGATGAAGGGCAATTCGTGAGTGATTATTTGCAGAAAGCAAGGGAAAGGCTGAGTGCTATTGTAAACTGATTTATTTCAAAACAAAGTCATCAGGCAACAAGGGTACTTTACTTGAAGCCGAGATTTAAAACCAGAGGTATTCATAAAAAGGTAAAGCACGTGGAAATTTGTATTTTGCTTTTTAAAAACTTTTTATTTTATTATATTTTTATTTTTGGCCACACCACGCAGCATGTGAGATCTTAGTTCCCCAACCAGGGATCAGACCGACACCCCCTGCAGTGGAAGTGCAGAGTCTTAACCACTGGACTGCCAGGGAGGTCCCTGGGAATTTGTAAAAATTGGTTGCCAAGGGGAGGGGTTTGGGGCGGGGGAGGGAAGGATTGGGAGCTTGAGATTAGCAGGTGCAAACTAGTATATATAGAATGGATAAACCACAAGGTCCTACTGTATAGCACAGGGAACTATATTCAATATCCTGTGATAAACCAGAATGGAAAAGAATATGAAAAAGAATATATATGTGTATAACTGAGTCACTTTTGTGTACAGCAGAAATTAACACAACATTGTAAATCAACTATACTTTAATAAAAAAATAAAATAAAATAAATGTGGTTTTGATGATATTATTCAGACATTATTTAGACTAACCTAGTACTAACCTAACCCATCTCCAAAATGCTTGTAAAGTAAACCATCAACGCTGTCTTGGTTTAAGCCATTGTTAGGTGTAATTGTAAATTGCAGATTACTTATAATTGAAAGCACCCTAATTGATACAAGACCTTGGGAATAATGTTTTTAGGATGACTGTCCTTACCTCTGTGTCTATTTTCCCATATTCCCCCATATCACCGTGATACCCTTGGATGATACTTTCTTAAAATTTCAGAAAGACTGCCATCTCTTTGGTCTAGAAGCCTACTAATGAGCTTCCGCAGGAGCAGAGGATGATGGCATTAATCTTGGTAGTGGTGAGCGGATGGGGACTCTTCTATCTTGTCCCACTGTCGGCTCCTCCGCCTCCCACCTTTCGGAGCACTCTCTGTGTTTCTGGTTCTCGTCTCTCTCATCTTCATCTCTGCCTTTCATTATTATCTCTGATTCTTCTCACCTCAGTCCTTGCCTCTCTCTTTATCCTGATTCCTTGAGAGAGAAGGGACCTGGCTACCCAGATTCTTTGACTCTTGATGTTGAGAGGGTTGAACTTCTGCATCCCACAGAGGATGGAGCTTGAGAAAAACAGTCAGGTGCTTGAGTCTCTAAAAGGGCCCAGTCTACTCCCCAAAGGCTCTTAAAACAAGTACCGTATTGGTGTATTCTCGGGCCAATTGAGAAGCAGAAAGAGCCCTAGTTTTCTGTTACCCAATTGGTTTCAGTTCCCTTCCCCTTTCCCTGTTCCTTTGGTGTATCATTTTTTTTTGGAGGGTTGGGGGTTCACCATGCATGGCTTGCGGGATCTTTCCCAACCAGGAATCAATCGAACCCGGGGTCCCTGCAGTGAAAGCGCTGAGTCCTAACCATTGGACCGACAGGGAATTCCCTGGTGTATGTTCTATTAAGACCTTTAGAACCAGAGTCACTCTCCTCGGGAGACCAAGGCTTAGAACTGTCCAGAGCAAGGACCACAGTTGCTGGAAAGTCCAGGTGAAAAAACATATCCCTTCGGGGCTGGGGAGCTAGACAAGGGCATGCTCAGTAGAATGGTGGGGACAAAAGACTCTTTGGAGAGAGTCATAGACAACTATGAGGTGAAGAAATGAATACTGCAAACATACACAACTCTTTTGGGATGTTTGGCTGTGGAGAAGGAGAGCCAAGGAACTGGTTGGAAACTAAGGAAGAATGTGGAGTGGAAGGGTAAACTTAAAAAGAAAAAAAAAGAGGTTCTAGACCTTATTGGGTGCTGTTGGGAATGATGGAAGGGAAGGGAAAGATTTGATGCTGCAGGAGAGAGAGCAGATAAGTCAAGGAGGGAAGTTCTTGAGAAAATGAGATGAGTGGGATTCAGAGGACAAGTAGGACAGATCTTGGGCAGGGATACTTGTTTTCTGATCGCGGAGGTGAAGACAGAGAAGAGTGGTGCAGTGGTGCAGGTGCATCTTGTTTCTCCATTCATCCACTGATGGACCTTTGGTTGTTTCCACCTTCTGGCTATTGTGAGGAGTGATACTATGAACACCTGTGCACACGTTTTCGTTGGAGTACCTGTTTTCTCTACGCACCGTTTGCCCAGTATGTCCTCTTGGAGGGCAAGAAATTTATCTTCTTCAGCTAAGTAATCTGTCTGGTAGGTGTCTTGCATATCAGCAATTGTGGGAGCATCTGTGATACTGTAATGACAGTAAGAAATATATATTTGGTCTTCATCCCTGTTCCTGGCACAGAGCTCCCCAAGCCCTTGCAGTTCCCCGTGAGGAGGGCAATAAATGTGCCTTTTTGTTATGTTAATGAGGAGGCTTCTGGAGAGCACCTAAGGATGGGGGGATGGTCACCAGAGGAACCAACCCTATGAGTAAAGGGTTGGAACTTTCAGCCCCACCCCTGGACCTATGAGCGGCTGGAGATTGAATTCCATCAATCCCCATCAATGGCCAATGATTTAATCAATCTTGCCTATGTAATAAAGCCTCCATAAAAACTCAGAAGGATGGGGTTTGGAGAGCTTCCAGGTTGGGGAAAACCCAGAAGGCTTCCACGTGCCACCATGGCGCCTGTGCCCTGAAAAACTGTGGGACCCAACCTGGGGGGATTTGGGGAGGAGTTTTATAGCAGTGGTTCAAGGGCAGGGTTGCTGATAAGAATCAGGCCTACACTCCCTTAATCTAGCCTCAGGTGGTCTCCTGATGAGCTTCTCTGGTTCCTTTAATCTGGCCTCAGGAACTCAGGGAAGGTCACGGAGGCTGGAGTCTATTCTCTACAAACAAGAAACGGGGTACACAGAAAGGCTTCCATGTCCAGGAGCCCCACAGGGTCCTGCTTGGTTTCACTAGGACACCCAGCTGGTGCTGGAGAACTGCTTGCTTTGGGAAGAAATCCATATATTGGAATTAGGGTCAGAATCAGACCATCGTACCTCCCAAAAGCCCCTTCCCACTTTCTTCCTCGTTGACCAAACTCTTTTTCATGGCAGCCATGCATCCCTCCCAGAGTCTAAATCTCCAGTGGAGGAACTAGATTATACGTTTAATTTAATTTTAATCCATTTACATCTAATAGCTGCATGTAGCTAGTGGCCACGGGCTTGGCCAATGTGACTGAGGGCTGCCTGCTCTCCTCTCCCATCACATCTGAGCTGATCAAGGCTGTTCTGGGTCCAGTTTGCCTGTGTGTTCTGGCCAGAGAGCTGGCTCACAGGCCCCAGGGAACATGAAGAAACAAGCATCCTCATACTGTCCTGTTTGTCTTCGTATTCCCAGTTTTCTCTCTGCTTTCAACAACTGTGTTTGTGATATAGCCATTAACATTTCCTGATCACCTTTAAAACCTCCAAGAGGGACATCCCTGGTGGTCCAGTGGTTAGGACTCCTAGCTTCCACTGCAGGGGGCGCAGGTTTGATCCCTGGTCAGGGAACTAAGGTCCCGCGTTCTGTGTGGTGTGGCCAAAAAAAAAAAAAAAAAAATCAGGGTTCAGCAATTTAAAAAAACAAAAACAAAAACCTCCAAGAGACCTGTATGTCCTCAGCCCAGATGTGCAGAGGGTCACAGGACATCAGGAGCATGGAGGTAAGTGAATTGGATATTTAGATTCCAAGGAGGTTCCAGCGCACCCCCAAAAGTCACTAACACAGGCATTGTGGCAGCATATCCTTGGCTGTTTGGAAACCAGGAGTGATCCCTCCCAGTTCCTGTTACTCAGGCAGCCCCAGATCTACCTCCCCTTCCGGCCCCTCAGCTCTGCTCCTTTGGAAGTCGCTAAAGCTTAGGAAACTTTGCCCAGGTCAGAAAATAATCCATGAGGGGTAAAGAACTGAGAACTTCAGCTCTCAGGTGACTAAGAGGGAGTCCTGGGGACCCAGACTCCCAGCACTGAGGGCTTCCTCTCTTTGAGCCTCTGTCTTCTCACCTGTAAATTGGGTCTATTAACAATCCTTCCTGTGCAAGATTGTCCGCACAACGAAAAGAGACATTGTGTATTCGCACCACAAAATGCTCCTCTATGGGAATGAGAAGGAGCAAATCATAACATGCACAACTGTGGCTGAATCTCACAGACATAACATAGAGGGAAAGAAGCCAGGCACAAAAGAGGATGCACTGTCCGATTCCATTTACGTGATGTTTCAAAACAGGGGAACTAACCTATGCTGATTAGAGTGAGGACGTTGTTTATCCCCACGTGTGTGTGTAGGATGTCTGCAAGGGGACAGTGGGGGCATTCTGCTTCTTGTTCTGGGTGCTTGTTATTCAGGTGTCTTAACATTGGGAATATTGATTGATGGGACATTTATGATATGTGCAATGGTTTGGGTGTATATTACATTTCACTGAAAATTTTACTGAGAGAGAAAAAGGAGGGAGGGATAGAGAGGTGAGCGATGGAGAGAGAAGAGAAGGAGGGAGGGAGTGGGGATGCAGGGCAGGAGAAAGGAAGAGAGGAAAATAAAGGGAGGGAGAGATCAGAGGGATGGAGAAACAAGGAAGGGAGGGAGGAGCACTTTCCTGGAACAGTGAAGGTAAAGAAAGGGTGAGTCTTAGAATCTTCTGCTGCGGGACGGATGACGACGTGGGGTGAGTTGATAACAGGGTTCAGTAGAGTCAGTGGAAATCATTTCTTATCCTTCCCCCCCCACACCCACATCCACACAACTGGAGGCTGGGAGAAACACCAGCACCACAGACAGAAATAGCCGGGTTCCAAGCACAGTCGTCAGTGACCTGAAGCAGCTGGACAGTGCCTGAGCCAGAGAGGCCGCCACTGACAAGCGCCCTCTGTCGTCAATACTGTTTCCATGGGCTGGAGCTGGCCTCGGTCTCCCAAGCCTCAGAGTAGCCAGGGCCCACGATTCCTGGGACTCTGACATGAGGGAGGCCACACGTCTGTCCCACCCACCCCCAACCCATATATCAGAGGGTGTTGAGATGGCTCGTGCCAGCTCACAGACACTTGTTAACATTTCAGGATTTTTTTTTTTAAGAAGTTTTTTTTTTTTTTTTAATTTATTTTTGGCTGTGTTGGGTCTTCGTTTCTGTGCGAGGGCTTTCTCTAGTTGCGGCGAGCGGGGGCCACTCTTCATCGGGGTGCGCGGGCCTCTCACTATCGCGGCTGCGGAGCACAGGCTCCAGACGCGCAGGCTCAGTAGTTGTGGCGCACGGGCTTAATTGCTCCGCGGCATGTGGGATCTTCCCAGACCAGGGCTCGAACCCGTTTCCCTGCATTGGCAGGCAGATTCTCAACCACTGCGCCACCAGGGAAGCCCCAGGATTTTTTATTTTATTGAAGGATAGTTGATTTACTATCCTTCAATAAAAAATGTGTTAATATCTGCTGTACAGCAAAGCGAGTCAGTTATACATATATATACATAACTGTTTATTTTTAATTTTTTTTAGTTGCAGCTTGCGGGTTTCTTAGTTGCGGCATGCCTGCGGGATCTAGTTCCCTGACCAGAGATTGAACCCGGGCCCCCTGCATTGGGAGCACAGATTCTTACCCACTGGACCACCAGGGAAGTTCCTATACATACTTTTTAAAAATATTCTTTTCCACTATGGTTTATCACAGGATACTGCACATAGTTCTCTGTGCTACACAGTAGGACCCTGTTGTTTTTCCATCCTATATATAAAAGCTTACATCTGCTAACCCCAATCTCCCACTCCATCCTTCCCCTAATCCCCTCCCCCTTGGCAACCACCAGTCTGTTCTCTATGTCTGTAGGTCTGTTTCTGTTTCGTAGATAAGTTCATTTGTGTCATATTTCATATTCCACATATAAGTGATATCATATGGTATTTGCCTTTCTTTCTGACTTACTTCACTTAGTATGATAATCTCTAAGTTCTTCCATGTTGCTGCAAATGACATTATTTCATTCATTTTTATGGCTGAGTAGTATTCCATTATATATATATATATATATATATATATATATACATACATAGCACATCTTCTTTGTACATTCATCTGTCGATAGACATTTAGGTTTTTTCCATGTATTGGCTATTGTGAATAGTGCTGCTATGAACATAGGGGTGCATATATCTTTTGAATTATAGTTTTTTCTGGCTATGTGCCTAGGAGTGGGATTGGTGGATCATATGGTAATTCTATTTTTAGTTTTCTGAGGAACCTCCATACTGTTTTCCACAGTGGGTGCATCAACTTACATTCCCACCAACAGTGTAGGAGGGTTCCCTTTTCTCCACACCCTCTCCAGCATTTGTTATTTGTAGACTTTTTAATGATGGGCATTCTGACCGGTGTGAGGTGGTACCTCATTATAGTTTTGATCTGCATTTCTCTAATAATTAGTGATGTTGAGCATCTTTTCATGTGCCTATTGGCCATCTGTATTTCTTCTTTGGAGAAATGTCTATTTAGGTCTTATGCCCATTTTTCAATTAGGTTATGTTTTTTTTGTTTGTTTGTTAACATTTCAGGAATTTTATGAGCCATTATTAGAAATCAGTCATATAAAATTACAATGAAGTAAGTGATATTCAAAACAAAGGTAACAAATTCTCAAATTCAGCCCTTCCTAATTACTTTGCTACATTTTGATGAACCAGTGAAATTCCAACATCCATCTTCCCTCTTTTATGTTTGTCTCTCATTAACATAAACAAAAATATCAGCCGACACTCATGTAGGGACTACATTTGTGGCATCCATAACAGGAGCTACTTCTTTGCTGGACTGGAGAGTAACCAGACATTTATTGGTAGTCTGATTTTGTGACATTCCTGTTCGAGACAGAATGATGAAAACTGGTACTGGATTTTGTAAGAAATAGCAAGTCGCCCTGAAACTATAGTGGTATGATATTTACAATTAAGAGTATCGTGTATTGTATTACGATTTGTAAACTGCTACATATCATTTATAATCAGTAAAATTTATCATACACATATGTATTTATATACAGACGTACTTTTTTTTCCCCTCTAGAGCTGGCGGTTAAATGTTTACCAGCATACCACAGTGCTGAAAATACCTGTGCTTGGGATTCTGTAAGAACCGTGTTCAGATCTCGGCTCTGTCACTACTTGTGTGACCTTAGAGACATCATCCCCCTTTTTTGGACTTCAGTTTTCTCTTCTTTAATACAGAAGCTATAATCACTGAGGGTGATCTTTTGGCTGGAGCTAATAAGTATGAAGTGGGTAGCCCAGGGCTTGGTATATATCACAGCCACCATCAACATTATGGCTCTTTCCACTTGCTGGAGACAAGCCTGCTCTCCCTCTGCTTTCTCTGTCCTCTGAGATCCAGACCACAGTGACATGGCCTTTCCCTCTCATCCTCACAATCCCCCTTCCTCGTGGGACCTCCCTTTCCCAATCAACACATTGGGAAATCCTTCAGCAGACTTTCCTGTGAATCCTTGGACCTGGGGAGAGATGGGAGGGGACACATTCTGGTCCCATGTACCTTAGAAGAAGAAGGTCCCTGTGAGCTTCTCCAGGGCAAAAACCAGTTCCTGGTTTATTGTATGCCAGGCCCTGTGCTGTTGCATTGATTTGTTAGGGCTGCTACAACTCATTACCACAAACTAGGTGGCTTAAAATCACAGAAATGTATTCTCTCACAGTTCTGGAGCCTAGAAGTCTGAAATCAAGGTGTCAGGAGGGTTGGTTCCTTCTGAAGGTTCTTAGGGAGATCGGTTTTATGCTTCCTCCTGCTTTCTGGTGGTTGCCAGCAATCCTTGGTGTGATGGATTCAGTTGTAACCTCCCCCATATTCCTAAATTGAAGTCCTAACCCTGCAGTACCTCTGAATGTGACCTTATTTGGATACTAGGTTGTTGCATATGTCATTATTTAAGTTAAGATGAGGTCATACTGAAGTAGGGTGGGCCCCAATCTAATAGGACTGGGTGTCCTTATGAAGAGGGGAAATTGGGACACAGACACGCATGCAGGGAGCACGTCATGTGAAGATGAGATGGGGGTGATGCTTCTACAAGAGAAGGGATGCCGAAGATTGCCAGCAAACCACTAGAAGCTAGAGAAGAAGGCTGAGACAGATTCAGAGCCTTCAGATTCACAACCCTGTCAAAACCTTGACCTCAGACTTCCAGCCTCAAGATCTGTGGGGCAATACATTTCTGCTGTTTAAGCCACAAAGCTTGTGATACTCTGTACAGAAGTCCTATACTGTATGGGACTCTCTGCGCTTCCTGGACTTGGGTGGCTATTTCCTTTCCCATGTTAGGGAAGTTTTCGACTATAATCTCTTCAAATATTTTCTCTGGTCCTTTCTCTCTCTCTTCTCCTTCTGGGACCCCTATAATGCGAATGTTGTTGCGTTTAATGTTGTCCCAGAGGTCTCTTAGGCTGTCTTCATTTCTTTTCATTCTTTTTTCTTTAGTCTGTTCCGCAGCAGTGAATTCCACCATTCTGTCTTCCAGGTCACTTATCCGTTCTTCTGCCTCAGTTATTCTGCTATTGATTCCTTCTAGTGTAGTTTTCATTTCAGTTATTGTATTGGTCATCTCTGTTTGTTTGTTCTTTAATTCTTCTAGGTCTTTGTTAATCATTTCTTGCATCTTCTCAATCTTTGCCTCCATTCTTATTCCGAGGTCCTGGATCATCTTTACTATCATTATTCTGAATTCTTTTTCTGGAAGGTTGCCTATCTCCACTTCATTTAGTTGTTTTTCTGGGGTTTTTTCTTGTTCCTTCATCTGGTACATAGCCCTCTGCCTTTTCATCTTCTCTATCTTTCTGTAACTGTGGTTTTTGGTCCACAGGCTGCAGGATTATAGTTTTTCTTGCTTCTGTTGTCTGCCCTCTGGTGGTTGAGGCTATCTAAGAGGCTTGATGGGAGGCTCTGATGGTGGGTAGAGCTGACTGTTGCTGTGGCGGTCAGAGCTCAGTAAAACCTTAATCCACTTGACTGTTGATGGGTGGGGCTGGGTTCCCTCCCTGTTGCTGTGGCGGTCAGAGCTCAGTAAAACCTTAATCCACTTGACTGTTGATGGGTGGGGCTGGGTTCCCTCCCTGTTGGTTGTTTTGCCTGAGGCAACCCAACACTGGAGCCTACCCGTGCTCTTTGGTGGGGTTAATGGCAGACTCTGGGAGGGCTCACGCCAAGGAGAACTTCCCAGAACCTCTGCTGCCAGTGTCCTTATCCCCACGGTGAAACAGAGCCACCACTCGCCTCTGCAGGGGACCCCCCAACACCAGCAGGTAGGTCTGGTTCAGTCTCCCCCAGGGTCACTGCTCCTTCCCCTGGGTCCCGATGCACACATTACTTTGTGTGTGCCCTCCAAGAGTGGGGTCTCTGTTTCCCCCAGTCCTGTCAAAGTCCTGCAATCAATTCCCACTAGGCTTCAAAGTCTGATTCTCTAGGAATTCCTCCTCCCGTAGCCGGACCCCCAGGTTGGGAAGCCTGACGTGGGGCTCAGAACCTTCACTCCAGTGGGTGGACTTCTGTGGTATAAGTGTTCGCCAGTCTGTGAGCCACCCACTCAGCAGTTATGGGATTTGATTTTACTCTGATTGCGCCCCTCCTACCGTCTCACTGTGGCTTCTCCTCTGTCCTTGGACGTGGGGTATCCTCCTTGGTGAAGTCCAGGGTCTTCCTGTCAATGATTGTCCAGCAGCCAGTTGTGATTCTGGTGCTCTCGCAAGAGGGAGTGAGAGCACGTCCTTCTACTCCGCCATCTTGGTTAATCCTCCTTGCTTCCAGAAGTCCTATAAAACGAATACACTTGGCTTACAGATGCATCCCTCCAATTTCTGCTTCTGTCTTCATATCACCTTCTCCTCTGTGACTACTGTTGACTAATCTCCCTCTGCCTCACTCTTATAAGGGCTCTGTCATTGGATTTAGGTAGGGGTGATCTCATCTCAAAATCCTTAACTTGATCACATCCGCAAAGACCCTTTTCCCAAATAAGGTCACATTCACAGGTACAAGGGGTCAGGACTTGGGCCTGTCTTTAGGGGGCCACCAGTCAACCCACTATATCTGGGGATTCATATAACGTACATCCTCTCATGTAATCTTTGCTCCAAAAGAGAGTCAGAGGAGGGAAACCGAGGCTATGAGCGAACAAGTCACTTTTCCACAGTCACACTGTTAGGTCAGAGGTGGGATTATAATACAGGGCCCTCCAACCTGCTGCTATTTCACACTCTGTCCCAGAGGAGGCCTCAGTAACAGTGTTTGATGAATGAATGCATGAATGAGTGAATGAATGAAGCAACTCAGTAACGGGTACGGAAAGCAATCTTGTGCAAATATTTCCTAGAAATAGCAAATTATCAGCAAGTTTGGGAGTTCACTTTTCTTTCTTTCTTTCTTTCTTCCTTCCTTCCTTCCTTCCTTCCTTCCTTCCTTCCTTCCTTTCCTTTCCTTTCCTTTCCTTCCTTCCTTCCTTCCTTCCTTCCTTCCTTCCTTCCTTCCTTCCTTCCTCCTTTCTTTCTTTCTTTCTTTCTTTCTTTCTTTCTTTCTTTCTTTCTTTCTTTCTTTCTTTCTTTCTTTCTTTCCTGCGCCACGCGGCTTGTGGGATCTTAATTCCCCGACCAGGGATCGAACCCAGGCCCTTCACAGTGAGAGTGTGGAGTCCTAACCACTGGACAGCCAGGGAATTCCCTGGGAGTTCATTTAAACCAGGTTCCATGCCT